>NC_056708.1:679352-691852 GCF_018831695.1 Puntigrus tetrazona
CACCAAAACTGAACAATAGAAGATTGGAAAAACGCCGCCTGGTCTGATGAGTCTCGACTTCTTCTGAGACATTCGGATGGTAGGGTCAGAATTTGGAGTCAACATGAAAGCATGGATCCATCCTGCCTCGTATCGACGGTTCAGGCTGCTGGCGGTGTAATGGTGTGGGGGATATACTCTTGACACACTTTAGGCCCAATAGCACCAATTGAGCATCGTGTCAAAGCCACAGCCTACCTGAGTATTGTTGCTGACCACGTCCATCCCTTTATGACCACAGTGTAACATCTTCTGATGGCTACTTCCAGCAGGACAATCATCTCGGACTGGTTTCTTGAACATCCCAGTACTCAAACGGCCTCCACAGTCACCAGATCTCCATCTTTGGGAAGCAGTGGAACGGGACAATCTCATCATGGATGTGGAGCCGACAAATCTGCGTGATGCTATCATGTCAATATGGACCAGAATCTCTGAGGAATGTTTCCAGTACCTTGTTGAATCTATTCCATGAAGGATTAGGGCAGTTCTGAAGGTACTAGTAAGGTTTACCTAATAAAGTGGCCGGGGAGAGTAGCTGCCATCATTGACAAATTTTCACAAATTAAGATCAAGCTGTTCCAACCGAGCTGAACATTTCATTTTTCAAAATGATGTAAAGACACTATAAAAGTATCATGACCGTAGTCATGTGACCGTTTCAAGCTTATGTATAATCTAATAACTTTTCTGAACTCATTCAACAAAGCATATTATTTGAGAAACTACTTTTAATATGGGTATGTTGAACTGTTTTTTTTAGGCATGGTTTGCAATATTGCTGGTTCTCTCCATCCTTCAGTTCATCATCTCCGTCTGGATCTCAGGATTTGCCTGCAAGGCCTCCAGCCACGACCCTACCGTGGTAAATGTGGTACTGAACCAGGTAAATTATTTGGAAAAGAAAATATTCAGTGATCTTAAAGCAGGACAAAACAGTACAGTACAAACTGATCAATTAAAAATACAGGATCTTTTGTCTTGTATTGCTGAAATGTAGTTCTATAACATACAGTGTGCATGTCAGCAAAATAAAACCCGACGGTGACGTTACGTCTGAATCTTGTCTCTTCACAGGAGAATGAGTCACACTGAGGAGATGCTCTTTCTTCTGTCTGTTTTTATTTTGCAAGTGTAATAAAATTTAACCTAAAAAAAGAGAGAGAATTAAAATGATATCAAATTATTTGTTTGGATGTTATCGGTGTCTTTTATTTTAACCTAAAACAGTCAAAATTTAAAAAAAAAATGATATAAACTGTGTAAAATATTATTTAGAATGACAATAACTTTAACAGTAAAACTGTGACCTTTTAGATTTTTAAAAAGTTAAATCCTGTATGTTTTATGTTTGTTTCCTCATGGAGACCTAAAAATGTCCCACAAGGTTGACATTTACTGGTGTGATACATACCTCACTCTCTCACACTCACTCACTCACTCACTCACTCACACGCACACACACACACTCTCCCTCTCACACACACTCACTCACTCACTCTCTCTCACACACACACACTCTCACTCACTCACACGTGCGCACACACTCACTCTCTCGCACACACACACTCTCTCACACACACACACACAAACACTCTCTCTCTCTCTCACACACACACACACACACACTCTCGCACACACTCTCACACTCACACACACACACACACACACACACACTCACTCTCACTCACATACTCACACACACCTCTCACACACACACACACACACACACACACACACACACACACACACACACAGTTTGTACCAGTTAGACATTTTTAATCATCAGATTTAGATGAATATTATTTTCTTACAAAGGCTTGAGTTGAGTTTATATGAAGATGAACAGCGCCACCTGTCTGTCAAACTATAACTAACACACACCTGGCTTTATTTTCTGAAGTCAACTTCATACTAGAGGTTTAAAGCGACGGATGTGATCAAAAAGCAAAAGCCAGCACAAATAAACATTTAGGCTTATATTAGGAACTGAAAAATGCTTTTTTTATGCTCCTCAAAGACAGAATATAGGATTTATATTTTAGAATAAAACAACAGTAATGGATCCTCACAACATTTGTATTCGTGAATTAAAGATTACGCAGAATTAAAAAAAAAAACATGAACAATTTTATGTTATATTTACTGTAAAACATTAACTGTGTTTAAGGATGAAAGCTTTCACACAAACACATCTCAGTATTACAGTACACTTCTATTACCTGCAGGCCAGCTGTGTTTATTACACGTCAACCTGGAACATAAACGCAGTCATAAGTAGCCATAAGTCATAAGTAATATTGGTAGAAATAGCCAAAAAGATATTATTCAAAGATGTTCCATGAACACATTTCATAAATGTCATACTGTACACACATATATCACAACTTCATGATTATTAATGTACATCGTCAATGGCTTCATGTAGACAAATTAAACAATATTCTCAATATTTTTATTTAATTTTTACATCCCCAGACTCAAGATTTTCCAATTAAGGGCCAAATATTGTCCCAACAAACCATGCGTCAATGAAGAGCTCGTTAACTTGTCTTTCAGGTAAAAAAACACTGTATAACATTGAAACTTGGAAGAGGTTTTCTGTTGAAATGACCAGCAGTGAGTTTCCTCGGTTGAGAAATAATAATAATTCCCGAGTGGAAGAGTCCAGAACTACATGACTGTTTGTTTAGATCAGCCTTGTGTTCAGGTTATTCATTTTGTACTGGTTTTTCTAATAGTTTTATCTTTATCTAAGTAAATTAGAGAAAATGAAATTGTGTTCATGTTTTGTTCACCTCCATTAGCTGCAAAGTCAAGCAATAAACCGTTTTTATGATTCTCACAGTCTTCCTTTATCTGCTCATGATGGTGACATAACAACCTCTTAGAGCGAAAACACACATGACTAAAGGAACACAGTGGCTTGTTTGTGACCTCCTTAAGATGATGCAAATAAGAGCTCACCTCTCAGGAAATCACTTCCGTCCGCCCGAACGAAACTAAAAGAGCTTTACAGGAAAGGGCATGTTTTCTTGTCACTGGGTTTATATATTCTGTCACCTGACATGATGAACAAAACCACCGAAAGATAAAATAACCCACAACGTATTTCTCTCGGTCCATACAGACAACACAAAGTCTCTTCTTAACGGATTTAATGAACAGCAGTTTTAGGTCAACTTACCTTCGCTGGGAAATAAATCATCTTATTAAGGTTTATTATAGGTTAAATATTATCATATGAAGTTTTTTTGTGTCTGGTTGTAATGAGAGATTTCGGCGCACATGAATGTTTTTTATATTTGTGCATTGAAAATGTTGAAGCACAAAAATCTCATTTCATTAAAGCACTTTTAAAATCTAAAACTAAAATGTGCTGACTATTGTACAATAGTATATATATATATATATATATATATATATATATATATATATATATATATATATATATATATATATATAACAAATTATATAAAAGTTAATTTTGCATTTTGTAAAACCTCACCCGAGAGGTTTCTTGCTTCAGCTGAGGTCAAACTATTTTAATAATTCAGTTTAGTCTGTGTTATCTCTGTGTTATCACACAGTGTTATTGTTTTTCAACGAAGCAAGTGCTTTAGTTTAAACGAAAGACATGTTATCGTTGTCACGGTGTACAGAGTGTCCTGTAGATGCAGGTAAAGGTGCTCGGGTTCCTCCGGAGGACGGAGCCGCAGACGCGTCACGTGGACGGGGATCTCCGAGAGTCACGTGCTTTTTCACGTCACCCTATTTAACCGCGGCTTCTAACTCCACCGTCCATTCGGAGAAGATCATCCAGCCTCGCTGAGAACCCCCGAGATGGCGAAGAAAGGTAAAACCAAATAACGGGTGTGTTTGAATGAGTTTTGTGAACGCGCTTGACTGACTGACTCTCGCTCGTTCCTCACAGAGCGCGCGGCCGCGGCGGAGTGCGCGCACGAGCTGCGCGGGCTCGGGGATCTGCTCGACCGGAAGCACAGACTGCTGAAGATCATCATCATCATCATCATCACCCTCCAGAAACAACACGCGGACGGGAACAGATGAATGCGTCCAGACCGAACCGGCCGTGACCCAACATCTCAAGAGGATCCCAAGACGAATCCAAACCAGATACGGCCTTCTTAGACGAAGAAGAGGGCCTTTTCTGGGCGCCATGTTTATCTCTGAGGGGTTTTGAAGAGCAGGAAGTTCTCTTGGTCGAGACTTCTGCTTATTCATTCTCATATTCTCAAAAAACCCCTGTGAAGTAGAGACTGGTGTGAAACGGACGGCTTGTTTTGTAGCCCACTTTTTTATTTTCTTTTTGTTTCAGATGCCTAACTTAATACTTTGCGAACAATTCCAGTTTCGCAGATGGATTCTTGACCCAATTTAGCTCTAAAATTGACCTGGAGATCAATTTGGCTTAAGATGTGTATGTATATGTGTATATATATATATATATATATATATATATATATATATATATATATATATATATATATATATATATATTTGGGGAGACCCAAAAACAGCAAGTGTCATTACTTTATTTCATAATTCATGTAGTGAAATTCATTTAAACAGTGACTTAACGTGTCCAAATTTTATTTCGGAACCATTCTTTATTTATTTCTTGTTCGGAGGACCTGTAGTTGTCAATGTAAAGAAGTATCAGTTCTTATGAAGCATTCGAATGGTTTAATCTACATATGAAGTTAAAGCTTGGAGCGCAGTTTGTCAGATGTATATTTATGATGTGTGGAAGAAAACCCAGAAATGATCACAATGTACAGTCGTGCCCAAAAGTCTTGAGAATGACATAAATATTGGAAATTGGAAAAGTTGCTGCTTAAGTTTTTGTAATAGCAATTTGCATATACTCCAGAATGTTATGAAGAGTGATCAGATGAATTGCATGGTCCTTCTTTGCCATGAAAATGAACTTAAACCTGAAAAAAACTTTCCACTGCATTTCATTGCTGTCATTAAACGACCTGCTGAGATCATTTCAGTAATCGTCTTGTGAACGCAGGTGAGCATGTTGACGAGCACAAGGCTGGAGATCATTATGTCAGGCTGATTGGGTTAGAAGGACAGACTTGACATGTTAAAAGGAGGCTTGAAATCATTGTTCCTTCATTGTTCACCTGCAAAGAAACGCGTGCAGTCGTCATTGCTTTGCATAAAAATGGCTTCATAGGCAAGGATATTGTGGCCACTAAGATTGCACCTAAATCAACAATTTCATCAAGAACTTCAAGGAAAGAGGTTCAGTTCTTAAGGCTTCAGGGCGTCCAAGAAAGGCCAGCAAGTGCCAGGATTGTCTCCTAAAGAGCTTGCTCAGGATTGGCAGCAGGCCGGTGTGAGCGCCTTCTCTCCAAAAAAAACATCAGGGACAGATTGATCTTCTGCAAAAAGTATGGTGAATGGACTGCTGAGGACCGGGGCAAAGTCATATTCTCCGATGAAGCCCCTTTCAGATTGTTTGGGGCATCTGAAAAAAGGCTTGTCTGGAGAAGCTACCATCAGTCCAACAGTAAAGCATCCTGAGATCATTCATGTGTGGGGTTGCTTCTCATCCAAGGCAGTGGGCTCACTCACAATTTTGCCCAAAAACACAGCCATGAATAAAGAACGGTACCAAAACACCCTCCAACAGCAACTTGGAGCACCGTGTCATAAGGCAAAAGTGATAACTAAGTGGCTCAGGGACCAAAACGTTGAAATTTTGGGTCCATGGCCTGGAAACTCCCCAGATCTTAATCCCACTGAGAACGTGTGGTCAATCCTCAAGAGGCGGGTGGACAAACAAAAACCCACTAATTATGACAAACTCCAAGAAGTGACTATGAAAGAACGGCCCAGAAGTAGATTGAGATCATGCAGAGCTCCTGAAAGAGAATACTCTTTCCATAAATGTCATGTAATTGTCGATAAAAGCCTTTTAAACATATGAAGAAACAACTGAAACAAAGATCTAAAAGCAGTTTAGCAGCAATACTTTCTATGTTCATGGTGTTTTCTGAAACTAAATATAATCAAGACTACAAATAAACTGCATTAAAGTTGCATGGGTGATTTGACACTTTTTTTATTATATTTATGAGAAAGTAAAAGTCAGTCTGGCTCTTAAACCGCACTTTTGAGCTCTTTTTTTCGTCGTTTCATTTAGCAAATCAATAAACAGATAAACCAATTACTTTTATGCACTGCTTTTCATACATTTATAAAAGAACAAAAAATGATTCATTCAGTTTAAAGCAGCTTCATGACTGGAATCCTTTCTAAAGCAAATACTCTTGTTTATTTTGGCTTAGGACGTTGACTAATGAATTATATAAGGTACACTTTTGTACCAATTAGGTCCAAATATATACATTTTAAGTACTAATATGTACCTAAACGGACCCTTTAGATACAAACCCCGCTGCAGTGACAGATTCCTGCCTTTATTTCTGATAGCACGGCATTAACAAAAAAGATGAGTGATACAGAAAGGAGGACGACGTCTAATATTCATATACCTTCCAGGCACTTAAAGATATTCCTTTATTATATGATAAAAAGCAGATGTACAAATCAGGGCGTCCGTTTCACACCATCTCTACTTTTACAGCTCATTAATTATTGTTCACTAACAGTATATCATCATGTCAAAGACCGGCGTGCTTTCAGAGGAAGAGCGTATCCCCGTCCCGCGCTTTACCTGTCCTCCTTCAGAACAAGAGACGAACAAAAACAGGACAAACGACTCTGAAATATTGTGCTAACGGCTAAAGGAAGGAACAAAATAAAAAGGATTAAAAACATGGTACAAAAATTGGAAATATAGCGAGAGATTGAGATGAAGAAAACCATATATATATATGTGTGCATGTGAGGAGACGGCTACATGGATGCAGGGATCACTATGAAAAGGCTTTTCTTAAAGCAGGGGCTGTGCTAGTGTTTGACTGGCCTTTAGCGTGAAATGAACCGAAGTTACGAGGCAACTTAAACCCGTGCGTTTGATTTAAGGTGTTTTCGTGAGCTCTGCGCTTCCTCGCCTGGTTTGTGGCGCGTTATCAGACCGGACCGATCTTGCATTGGAGAGACGAACCAGATTCGATCAGCCCAACCAAGAACAGAAAGGCTGAGAGGAATAGAACGATCCCCGTGGAGTTCATACACGGGCCGACCACCAAGCCAAAAAAAAAAAAAAACGACAAGAAAAAACTGAATCATCAGCACACATTAGAACGTTTTATTCTTCGAGCATTTCTGGAAAGAAGACTTGCGAGGAAGCGGCGTTTTCTTTAGAGCACCGGAGAAAACCCGGCGCTCGCTTTTCAGTCTTTTGAAATGTGAAGCGGTTTATTTTCCTTCAACTCGACGCCCATTTAATTTCCTGCTGAATATGCAAATACAACCAGAAACGGGGCGTTTTTGTGCAACCACGACAAACCTGTGCGTTCGAGAACTCCTTATACACAGAGTTTGAGATAACTGTAGAATTATACCGAGATTCGAGTCGCGGCCTATTAAATACAGACCCGCCTCCCTCAATGCGCTCTTTTTTTTGTTTTTTACTTTATGATCTAAGTGCGTGAACTACAAGAAGCCTCACAGTGAATTGCAATCATGTAGCAACTATTGGCCGTTTTGAAGTAGACAGGGCAACACCGTTGTGAAGGTCAGAGAAGACAAATCTGTGACAATGAGACAAAGCCGTCCCTTTCCGAGTATCCTCCTCGTCAGCAACCTTCAAAATTCGTATTTCCATCATCACCATCACCAATATTAGTCCGAATCAACCGAGCTTGGGGCCAGCGCTCCGAGTCCAACGCCACGAGCACAAAGTGGAGTCCGTTTCTCTCGGCTCTGGAGGTTCATTTGGTGAAAGCGGCCACCACGGCCCACAGCAGCTCGTTGGCGCCCGACTTGGCAGCTTCGGCCTCGGGCTCCAGATCCAGAAGCATCCGCACCCTCTTCATGGCCAGATCGTACTGGTCGTCCAGCAGAGGAGCGAAGGCGTTCTCCAGGACGTCGGAGGAATGCGCCAGGAACAGCAGCGCCAGCAGACGCTTGTCCATCCGCTGGGGATCGTTGACCCACTTCTCCAGGACGGCCTCCTGGACCTTGCGCACCAGCCGCTGCTTGACCGTGTTGTTGGTCAGCGGGTGGGTGGTCATGTCAAAAAGCAGGAAGTTTTGCTTCTCCGTGGTGAGCACGCCCTTCTCCACCAAGTTCTTAGCCAAGCGCTCGCGCACGTTCCGTAACTGGTAATGCAGCTTCAACGGATTCCAGGTTTCACCTGCAGAACGTGAGAGAGAAAGGCTAATGAGAGACTCGAACGACCGGACGGATAGCTGAACCCTTCCCCACAAAAAGCTGGTTTGTTAGGATAGGACAGTGTACAATTATTCAATTTTTCATGCATGCTTTGATACATCTATGGTAGGAAATATCTTCACGGAACACGATCTTCGCTTAATATACTAATGATTTAGGCATAAAAGAAAAATGTGTACGGTGTATTGTCGTCTACTAGCTCTCACAGGGTCACATATATCAGATGTCCCGTATAAGTCAATACTCCCTTATTTGCTTTAAAAAGCTGAGAGTCTACATTAGTCAATCTTTCATTGTGGGCGGCTCCACAAGTTCCTTCTATTTTTCCACCGTCTGAATCAATAGACTGCACACGCAATAAAAACCCCATTCATTTTCTCCACAGGGACATTGACTTTTAACAATAACTTATAAAACATTTACCCCGGCCCTATTTTGAGCTCTAAGGTTGTGCGTTCGTTGCCCAGCTAAAAAACAAGTACACTTCCACAACGCTCACTTGAAACCATCTTTCACACAAGTGGCAACTGAAAAGGTAGTGCGTTTTAGTTCATATTCACGGTGTCTCAAAACAGCACAGTTGAGAAAACAGATTATCTTAAGTGCAAAACAATCGTTTTTAGTATCTCAAGTACAAAAATAAAGCGCTTTAAGTAGATTACGGAAGTGTACTTGTTTTTTTACCCAAGTGAAGCCATCGGCCCACATGATTTCCACTTACGTTTAAAATAAATCACGTTTAACAGCAGGATTAAAACCCAACCAATCAGAGTAGGATCGAACAACTTGCTCCGAAAGAGCTATTCTTATTAATAGATGCTTTATAGATGCAGTTAACTCTAAAGGGGAGGTCATGTCATGCATTTAAACTGAATTTTTATGCTAAACATCGCAGCAAATTAGTTCTGCAAGTGTATGTTTGCTCTCTGCATTTCTGTCGATACGGTTTTTGCCCCCATTTTATTTTCACCGTTGCCTCTCTTTAGTGACTTTATGTTGGCTGAAACTATTTGTATTTGAAATTAAGAGCTTTACATTACCATTTAAATAGTTTTGAATTGTATGTCCGTCGCAGTGCTCCGTGGGGTTGACAGTTAAGCTTTACAACGTCCTGTACGACGCAAGCGGGTACCGTCAAAGTGTTTTGGTCAAACAAAGAAAGTCAGCAGGATGTGAACGAAACTGGACACTAATGATTTTCAGAGCACAACTTCTGTGCGTTTCAGAGAAGAACGTCACTCAAACGCGTTTGAAACTACGAACGTTTCCTAAATAAATAACCTAAATGCCTACGTTCACAACTTACCACTTAACAACTCGATCCAGCTCTGGACCGTCTCCGGAGGCTGGGTCTCTTTGACGTGTTTCAGAGCCTCGTCCAGCAGCATATCTCCGGTTGGGGCGTCCGATTTACAGATCACCTGAAGAACACGCAGGCTTAGAGAGTAAAACAAGTGTGTAGCGTTAAAAACGAGCCGCAAGAACCAGACGCGAACCCACCTTTCTGGTCAGCAGGCTTTTCCTCCTCATCCCGGACGCCTCCAGCTGCAAGCGTCCTCTTATGGCCAGTTCAATCAGCATACAGCCCCTCAGTCCAGAAGATATGCAATCATTCCAGAACGACGTGTAACCCTGAGCAAGACATGGCAGCCAGTTATTACTCCAATAACACCAGCAGGCACGGGTAAATCAACTAATGTCTAAATCTTGAAGCACGCATGGCCCTGTTTTGTGTCCCAGATCGAAACTGCTAAGTTGTTTGCAACTGGTAAGAAGGAAAGAGTTACACAATCTATGACAGAACAGCCTTTCGGCCATATTGTACTATAAACTCCCTCCTAGAGGTCTACGTGGTGAAGGTCTCCAGGACCAGCTGCTCTTGAGACACTTAATCTCTCTCGTATTACAGGATTTATCTAGCCCTTCGGTTACTGGCCGCATCCCGGCGACCATTTGACTAACAAAGCCCCAGAAGTCCCGGCGAACCTCTCGATCCTTCAGGCCGAGCAGCAGCACCTCCTCCATCAGAGTCAGCCGCGTCTCCTTCGAGTCTCCCTTGTCTTCCTCGTCCTCTTCTCCGCGGCGGGACTCGTGCTCATCCTCGCCGGGGCTCTTCTCCTTCTCCGCGGCGGCGGCGCTACGCGAGGCCTCGGTCCGTCTCTGCACCAGGCCCGAGTTTCTCTGCGTGAGGGAAGTCATTGTTCGCGCAAACCTAAAAACACCACCGCGTTTAACGGTCTTTTAACTGTGCATCCGCCAGAGCCGATAATCCCTATATTTACGCTCTTCCGTGCCCCTATAACTGTTTCATTAATACGCTTTCTGTTGACGTGGATGTTTACATGCATCCGGGACGTTCCTCCTCTTCTTCCACTCTTATTTCCTTATTCAATATGGCGGACGTTGATGACGCAATGACGCATGTAATGTGACGTCAACGTGGTGTTCAAAAGCGAGAACGCTATTTCTGGGGGTGACAAACTTATATTAATAGACTGGACAGATTTGGTTTAAATCTAAAGTTTCTAGTTTTTACATCTAAATTTTATACCAGGGCTAAACAATGTGAAAAAAAACATTAAATATATTTTAATCTGTTCAGTTTTGAGAACTGAAGCCGAATACCATTGAAGTTGATACTACTGAAAATGAAAATGAGACGTTTTAAATAATAAAGTTTGAAAATATGCCATTTATAACAACTGTTTTACCTTTTAATCTATTTAATTTCAGGAAATTGAATGAAGTAATGCCCTTTGTGTATTTGATAATAATAATAAAAAATCCTGTTTCTTCTATTTGTTTACTTTTCCGGCTAATTATAAACGATTTTTTTATAATGTGTAAAAACTACAAGCAAGCAAACTGTTGGTTCCGTTCCTGGATTCTGATTGGTCAGCTGCCGTTTTACGGTTATGACGCTTCTGTGTGTCACTGAACAGCACCTTAGCAACCACCGTTAGCAACCAACAATCAATAATCAATAATGCAGCGTAAAAAAATTATGCATTTCGGCAAAATTAAAGGCTCTACTGGCCTTACGGTGCGTCAGTCATCTTTAAAAGAGATGAGACCACGCCCCTCTCCATCTAATAGAAGGTGGTGTATGACGTCAGAGGTCAGCTGATGGATCCGCTCGTTATAATAAGAATGATGTCATACACCGCAAATCAGTTTAAAACTAAAAGACTCGTTTTGTCACGCTGAGATATAAGAGATGTATGAAAATATCATATATAGCGGGTGATAAACTGTTCTGTGTTTTTATTTCAGCTCCATTAGATTCATGTTCAGATTCTTCTCTATTTACTCTTGCTGTCAAGAAAGACTGCATTCCCAGCAAACACATAACGTTCCCCTAACGTTAGCTTTTGGTTATTTAAAAAAAACAAGGGGAAGGATAGGGAAGTTCTTTTTTGTTTCGCTGCAACCATAAAACAACGTTCTCAGAACATTGCAGGGCGGTTATTTTTGAATAACCTAAAAATCCTCATGGTTATTTTTAGGTTATTTTTAAACATATGTTCTTTGTTTAATGACCTACGCAGAGCCCTGAAATGTGTTTAATGCAGCATTTATTAAATATAGATATTGCAACAATCAAAACACGTTTTAAATGATTATATGAAACAGAAATCATAACTTTGTGGCTTTGTTTCATCTTTATTTACTGCGCGCCTCTGATCGCGAGGGTTTTAAGATTAATTTTTATTATTTTAATATCTGTGAACAAATGTCATATTTTATAAAACACACATTGTGTTGTAATCGTTTTATTTGGTGCTGAAGGGATGTAAAATCTAGGTAAGTTACTCTGTAATGAACACGTTTAATCTTGGATATGACATTAGTTGATGTGCTCAGATTATTTTTATTCATTAAACAATAGATAAAAACAAGATATATTTTTTTATAATACCGATTAAGCTTCCATATGGATCATTTCTATGCCACTTACTCTATTCTGTGTCACGTGTTAGAGTGGAGGTTAGAGTAACGTTATCCTAACGTTAAGAGAACGTTCCCCGTTCTAATCTTCTACAAAACAGAAACAAACGTTCTACTGCAGTGAGACTTTCCTGGCTAACCAAAAACGTTCTGGGAACCAAATACTAACGTTC
>NC_056708.1:699352-756852 GCF_018831695.1 Puntigrus tetrazona
AGATCAAACTAACTTAAACCAGCTAAGACCAGCAGAACCAGACTGGTTTCAGGTTTGAAGAAGAAGCAGCAGGAATGATCCCAGAGAAGACAGGAAGCTGCTGTCAGTAACAGAACTATTACACTTCATCCAGCTCAACTCATTACTGAAGATTACTGACCGACGGTTCGGTCGAGCTGCTTCTGAAGTAATGGGACACTAATCTGATCCGAGCTGGAGGACGATCTCCTTGTGAGGAACTATCCCCAAAAGGTATTGAAATATGTCTTGAGTAAACACGCTCTTGAATAAACAGTCCCATCCGAATGCCTTTCCTCCCCGACCATTTTAGAAACATATTTGTGTGTTCTCCAAGAGGACGAGGTTTCTGATCCGGTTCTGTGAACTAACACCGGCTTCAAGTCTGTTAAGAACTTCGAAATGCTTTTAATATGAATTATTACATGTATTCATATGTTTTTAATATGTTTTCCCAATTTCCAGATGCTTTTTTTGTGGGTAAAAACAAACATAAATAAATTTTTAAAAAATTATTCAAATTAATCGAATTGAGAGATTTTTTTTTTATTTATTATTATTATTATTATTATTATAGATTTTTAATTCAATTCAAATTATTCTTAAATGTCACAATAGTATATAAACAGTACTAAAATAACATTTCCTTGAGTTTTGGAATTATTTTCTTTGTTTAAAAATAAAAAAAATAAAATAAAATAAAATAAAATAAAATAAAATAAAATAAAAAAATAAAATAAAATAAAATAAAATAAAATAAAATAAAATAAAATAAAATAAAATAAATAAAATAAAATAAAATAAAATAAAATAAAATAAAAAATAAATAAAATAAAATAAAATAAAAAATAAATAAAATAAAATAAAAAATAAAAAATAAAATAAAATAAAATAAAATGCAATAAAATAAAAAATAAAATAAAATAAAAATAAAAAATAAAAAAAATAAAATAAAATAAAATAAAATAAAATAAAATAAAATAAAATAAAATAAAATAAACCAGGGAGAAGGAAATGTGAGAATTGGCCTATTCGTCCCGTGTTGATCAGTCTATCCGGTGGAGTAAACCCCTGATAATTACTGTAATAACTCTCTAGGAAACGTTTACGGTGTTCTTCACTTCGTCTCCAGCCCCTGCTGCTCACTTCAAAGAAAGCACGGAAAGCTTCGATTACTGTCAGAAAACACAATTAACAGACTCTAAAAAGAGAAATAAACACGTCCTTCTCCGCAGCGCTGAGAGATCCTCTTACACACTTTCTTCAGTTGAGTATCTGCTTTACTCCAGGTTTTAGGTTTCAGCTTCTACTTTTACTACATCTCCTAATTAAAACGTATATTATATTTCCTCGAAGCATAAACTGCGTTTACAAGTTAAACTCCCGCTTAGACTATCGAGTGATCTTCAATCATCAGAGCGCCGACCTGAAAGGGCACTTTTGACACGTACTGGTTCTAATCTCACGCACTACTTAGGGAGGATACGCCTCGTCTGAATCTCAGTGTCTCCTGCCTCTCCTCTGAGAAGGTGTGTGCAGTATTTAAGTGTGATTTAGGGAGAATTTGACTCCATTGAAGTCAGATATCTGGAGTATATGTTCCAGGTAGTTAAGACAGGTGTGTTCTCCCCTCAAACACATCTCCGGAGCGTAGGTCAGCGGCCCAGCTCTAATAACACACACTACATCTCTGTATTATTTATGAGCCGAGGGGACGGCGGACGCTCTTTAAAAAGCTCTTTCCTCCATCAAGTGAGCTTCATGTGATCTGGTTTGAAGATGCAGGCTACGAAGACGCTGAAAGACGATACCAGAGACCCTATAACACGTTTAGTAAAGGACCATAATATGCTCCGAACTTATTAATTTATTCTCAAATAACCTACAATAAGAATGGACGTCCGTCTCCTGCAGCTCACACACTTCCAGGGGAACACCGGTTAAATAATCCCACCACTTTATTCAAGCAAGGCATTGCTTTTTAATTTAGAAGAAAATAGAGTTTAAAGTAGGCTTACTTTCTTTTTCCTGTTTATTGACTGACAGCGCTGAAAAACAGACGAGTATTCCTCAAAAATAATAAAACCAGTAGGTAAATCTTCTTTAATTAAATGTTAAGCAACACAAATATCTTTTACGCATTTAATCCCGTTTCATTAAGCATTAATGTCTTCGCTGATGACCTTTAAAGATACGGGTTAACGCGAGCGCAATTATTATTATTTTATTTATTTGAAAATGGTGCTGGATTTCAACGGAAATGAGCCCATTGTTATAAAAAACAAAAAAAATATATAACTTTTTAAAAAACAATTAAACCCGAACATGCGAGTCCAGCCCAGATGAGAAAAAGTGATGCAGAAGAAACACATTACTTTCCATAAAAAGCTATTTTTTCAGGGAGTAACACAACACTGCAATGCAATTAAAAAGTACCTTTCCACAGCATTAACATTAATACAGATAAACAGAATACCAGTATTTCCTGTAGTGTATAAGAACGATCAGTTAGTATTTCCACACATTCGTTTGGCCATTGATTGATGTTTGATCTTCAGTCTGTCAGGAATGACATGAAGATACAGCACGGTCGCACCAAATTAAGATTTCATTTAGTTAGGCTTATAGGAGTTCAGTATTTTTGACAGCATCCTCCTTTTACGGCATTTTTAAACAAGTGCCTTTTAGCAGCACCGTAGCTTTAACTTAACTTAAAAACCCCAAAATGAATAAATCCTGTGGTGCGACCAACACGCTAAAACACTGAGAGGGGAAAAAGTAAAACTGTAAATGAACGGCGTTAGCTATCACCCCATTATAAAACGCCAAGGACGCATTCCTCATCGTTCATAAACAGAACCAAGGCTGAACAGCCAATGCCACGTGTTCCCAGAAGATCATGATACGTGTAAAACCAGACCGCGAGACTCGGGCCTGTAGCTTTTCCTGAAAGCATTGCAGATGTCATCAGTTCAGGACGGGACAATTAGAGGAAGCTCTGTCCCGTTGCCTTACTTTTAGAAAACAATCATCAAGACTTGATAGAGCGACCATAAGAGAGATGAAATCAGAAGAGCTGAACCAGCGGTCCTGTCTGTGAAGAAAGAGAGCAGGATCTCCCTGGAAGAAGGTTTTGACCTCCATGAACATCAGTGTGGAGGAAACTCAATGCCATGTTTCCCTCTGGAATACCATTGGGATAGTTTTGGGCACCAGTTATACTGGTTTTGTAACGCAAACCTGGCAACCCTGGAACTGATTATCACAACTCTCCCATTAGTTGTTGCATTGTGGGACTGAATGAATAATGCTTTTTTAATCATATGTTGCTCTCTTTAATGTTTTTGCCCTAAGATGATTTCTTTCCTTGGGAAATTGATCTATTTTATCATAGCGTTGTATAAATAAAAAACTTCAAATCAGCCTCGATAAGAACACACGATTGTGCTAATGCTATATTACATTATTACAAACATAAAAACGTCCTACAAACATTTAGCTAAAAGTGAATTTTCAAAAAAGCCAATCGTTCATTTTTTTTTTTTGGTGACACAAACCTCAAGGGAAGCTGAGGACGTTACTCTTAGAATGTTCTGGAGAATGCAACGTTGTTAAAAAACATCAAATAACATCTTTGTGCTAACATTTTAAGAGCAAATCCCCTGCTAACATTACTAACTAGCGTTCCTTTAGACGTTTGAGGGAACTTTATAAGTTTAAGATGGTTCCTCGTGTATCACTCTTACATTTCTGACTGCAGAGCCAAACGTTCAAGCCATTGCAAATGAATTTTTTTAATTGCTTTTTCTGAACAAATGATGATGAAAGAGAGCGAGTAGTATCGTGAGCGTTGATTAGCCAGTGCTGATGTAGCACGGCCAGATTTCATCCACTGATATGTGTTCTTTGAGCCTGCAAGAGTCTGCCAAACCCTGCAGAAACCTCCCTTTCCTCTTCCTGCAGGAAGCCTGTAACAATAGGACCCCCTCTGCTCCAGACCGGCTCTGAGAGGAGAGGCCGGCTCCTACAGGCCCGTTCAGAGCTAATCTAGACCAGGCGACGCGGGTCACGAGAGACCGCCTGGTGGTCCGGCTCCATAGGTCCTGTCGAGAGAGTAAGTGAGGCCACATGGTCTCCCAGATGCGATGTAACAACATGTCGAATGCTCGTCAGACGATCGGACGCGGGACAGACCCTCCACGAAGACGCTCAGATTACAGCACAGAGGGCAAGTCTCCATGAGAATATCAGGGAATATCCTCTTCGACGGCTAGACGCTTAACATTTGAACTCGAGGGTCCTGGTGGAGCAGGTAGAAGGTTTCTCTTCGGCTCTTCTTACGCTACCGCAGTCCTCGTTTCTAAATCGTAGCAGACACACGGGCTCTCGGACGGGTGAACTCTGACCTCTTTCGATCGACGTCACCTGAGGACCGACAGACAACAGATCTGTGACGGAGCAGGAGAAACACGCCGAGGATGTCGGTGTCCAGAAGACAAACACTGAATAAAGAGAGCGATAATATTCAACTAAATATTAAACCGTAATTCATCATTTCAATCACAAATCCTAATTTAAATCATTTCTTTTTATTTAAGCCTTAGAATATGGAGCATGTAATAAAGAAATATTAATAACTGTATGATATTAATTATAATTAATTTTAATTAATTTGATTAACTTAACTACTATTGTGTCAAAGTGTACTAATTGTGTTTAAAAAGTGTACTATTTCTCAGTATTAAACAATTAAAATTTTTTATATATATATAGATACACACCATAATATATATATACAAAGTATATATATAAATTGAAAAATTTATCAATCAATCATTTTTTTTATTGGATGTGATTAGTCTGTTTGATCAAGCACAAATATACAAATGATATTTATATTTTAATATTAATAATAAGTAATACAGTAAAATAATAATAATAATTGGATTAATAATATTATTCATTCTTTTAGTTATTACATTCATTATTTTACTATTTTTATTTTTCTTGCTGTTGATTATCATTTTTTTGTTTGCTGTGATAATTTATATTTCTTCAATAATCAGTGACTCCCCCCTCATTCGATTCTCTTAGAAATAACTATATTACAATAAAAATTCATTACTTTTCATCACTAAATTCATAATAATTGGGTGCTAGTATTTTTATTTTTATAAAAATGTGGAGAGGGCACTAAAGGACATGGATCTGCTTAAAGTCGTATCCATATCATGTCATATCCGTCCATGGACTGGAACATGTCCTAATCACAGGCTACCGTACTGGACAGTTTCAGTGATTCCGTAATGAACCTGCAATGCTCCAATAAATCTAAACGCTGGCGTCTGCAGGATTTGTGGTCACAAGTTGCAAACAACTGTGTTACGAGGGAAAAAGGAGAAAAACCATTGGCATACGCAGAATTCCACCGAGAAGGTTCACGCAGATCCATGCCAAGCCAACACAGTTACACAAAAACAAACAGGCGTGAAAGTGGGCTGAAGGGCGCGAAGAGTCTCTTCCTCCAGCACATGTCCTCATCTCTTTCACAATCAGACAACAAGAGCTCGATGATTCAGTGTAATGCAGCTGATCGGTGCTTCTCTAACGAACGGTCAATAATCCACATCTGACTGTGTTTAAGGGTTCATTATACTGTTTACTAAGAGAGAGAGAGCTCTGTGGGAGTGAGAACACTTAGCTGAAGCTGTCTAATAAGTGAGCGGGTGTGGACGGGGTGAACCACAGAGACGCTCCGACGCAAACACGCTCGCTAGGAATGCTGGGATGCCAACAAAGGTGCCATCGCTTTTGTTTGTTTCCCAGCATTCCTTGTGGTTTTCCTGATAATTGAATCATTCAAGGCGTCTTTCTTTTTCAGCTGAACATAAAATACGCATTTTATATGATTGATTATTTCACTAGAAATACCTGGACTAGATAAGACTTCAACCCATTCAAATCCTGGAATTTTTCCTCAAAAACCTTTTTTCCAAGAAAGAAAGAAAGTGTGTGAGTAAATGATTTGTTCTGGAAGGAAGAGCTAACAGTAAATATGAATACATATTCTGTGTTATGAGAAGAGGTGTCATGGTTCATATGGTTTAGATACAGCAGGAGAAACTAATTAAACATAAATTGCTTTTTTATTGTTATTGAACTGGTTTACTGAACAGATGACTCTTTCTTTAAAGATAATTACAGTTTTCTACCTCAACTTTGTAGATTACTATAAGTCTTCATTTACACAGTCACAGCCTTCAAGCAAGTCACGTTTTCTTATTAAAAGATCCAGCTTACTATTTAAACGTGAGTTTTGTGATGTATTTTACCGTTTTGTTGTCATAGCTCCAGCATCATGTTATAGTACGGGACGCGACATTCCCGCCAAACGCTTGAGGTATTCGGCCAATCACAGTGCACTGGATATCTGACCAATCAGAGGACACCTGTTTTTTTTGAACCGTGACCTGTGTACAAACTGAGCCGTTTCAGGAGGCGTGGCTTACAGGAGAAACAATAATCTACACTTTGCACCTTAAAGCTTATTTACAAATACACATAAGTAACAGGTAATGCACATATAATGAAGGATAGCTGCAAAATGACAAAGATAAAGACATATCTCCACGTCTGAAACACTGATCAGTTACGTGAGGTTTAATTCATAACTCTTCACGCTGATGTTAGAACTAGTCATATGCCAAAATGCTATTTTATTGTTCCTGAAAAACTGCCAACACATGTACCGTTTCACACAGATATGAGTGATCTGCAGTGGGTTCTTCTGGAGTTCTGCATCCTGAAATCATAACTATTTATCCAGAAAAGAATCTAGACATTTGAGAAGAGCATAAGCTTGAAGGACAGACATCTGACTGTCCTGGACACGAGAAATCAGATTACGTTGTTGTATAAGAGGACTCCTTGTGCTCCATCAAACATCTTTTCCTCCACATTAAGATGACTTTATCATTTTAAACCGATCTGACAGGCATCTTCTGAAATAATGGCTCGTGTGCAGCTGTCTGCTGAAAAGCAAATGACATCTTAAAAGCTTTTCTTTGGTAACTAATCAAGATCAGGCTGTGTCCAAAATAAACAGACCAGGCAAGAAAATCTGAAACTTTTGTGTGTGTGTGTGTGTGTGTGTGTGTGTGTGTGTGTGTGTGAGGAAGAAAATCAATCCCAGCATGCACTTGCAAAGAACAGTTTTGTTATATTGTTATGTAATTCAGCGACACATGATGATGTCCAAAAAAATGATGGAAAATGATGGAAAAATCACGAAAAAGAATACAGTTTATGTTCAACAGTGTTTGTTTGTTTGCATTCATTTATTTAAAACTATGAATATTATTGCATTTTTGAGGGGTTAGACCATAAAAACATAACCTTGCCATTTCATAAAAAAACAAACAAACAAAAAGTCTAGTCCTAGGAGTCATCTCTCTTTTTTCAATGTTATTTGTCAGCATTATTAAATGAATGTTATAATTGCTATTTATTATTATTATTATTGGGGCATGTTGTCAAGAATTTGAATGCCTTTTATTATTTCTAAACATAAAAATAAGTATATTAGCAGAAGATATATATATATATTAATTTACAAACCGAGTAATAGAATTAATTTTGCACGTCATCATGTTGTGAGTAACATCTGTAGAGTTTGTCTCGTTTCCTTCAGTCGGGGATGAAGTCTCTGGGTGTGGAGGAAATTGATTAAAGAAAGACACAGATGAAAAACACTAATAAGTGTTTTCCTGAGAACAGAGGAAGCTGGAATAATGTAAACTGCCTGTTTTTCTAGAGATTCTTGAGATTACAAATTTGATTGTGTGTTTTTTTCCCTGTCAGAAACACACAGGACTCGAGGGAGAACACACCCTGTGTATGTCGTTCTCCAGAAGCTCCTCAGCGCTGCTTCAGTCCTTGATGAAGATCAGGTGGAGGCTATGAAGCAGACACTAGTGAGGGACGATGGTTTGTTTGGGATCTATCACTGTTAGCAATGTAAAAACAGTCATCTTCAATAACTTTAATAGTTATTATTGTGTTTGTTTAGAAAAAGCACTGAATAGACATTACACATAGAACGCTCAAATATGAGTAGGTTTAGAAATATATATTTTTAAGTTTTCAAAATACTCTGTGTATCTAGAAGGTTAAGACTTAATCATTCAGTCGATTCGTTCAAACGGCTGATTCATACAGAAACAAAGTATACGTCTTTTTGAATGGTTCACTGAATCATTGATTCACACGATTCCTTTAAAAACATGGATTCATGAAAGAAACACTGGTGTGTGTTCATTAGAGACCCAGCAGTTCTTACAGGGCTTTATTTCTGTTGGCGAAATTACTGACCACTGGTCAAAAAATGTCATTATTGACACTTTTACCATTTTTAGGTGATTTTTTTGTCTTTGTACAAGCCATCGATGATTCTGAAAGAAAGCAGGCAGTGTTTGTTATAGGAACGTGTTTCTGTTAATCTTATGGTTATTTTATCAAACAGATTGCTCCGTAAATTCATCAGCAGTACATTGAATCCATGCATTGTGATATTCACAAGCATAGACTAGTCTTCTTTTTGTCTAACCCACCCTACATCTAGTTTTGACATCCATCTGGGGATAAAGTCTTCTTTAGTTCAGTTTAGATGAGTTAAAGAGCACCTTGGACCAGTTAATTACCATCTGAGACAGCTAATGACTCATTTAGACTGGTTTAGAGATTAGTTAAGATCTTAGTGAGCAGTTTAGACCAGATTAGACCAACTAATGACTAGTTAAGACCAGCTAATTACCAGGTTAGATTGGTTTAGACCAACTAATGATGACTAATCAAATTAGTTAATGACCAGTTTAGATAAGCTAATGACCAAGTTAGACCAATAAATGACCACCTATGACCAGTTTAGACCAATTAATGACTAGTTTACACTAGTTAATGACTAGTTAAGACCAGCTAATTACCAGGTTAGATTGGTTTAGACCAACTAATGATGAATAATTTAGACTAGTCAAATGCCAGTTTAGATAAGATAATGACCAGGTTGGACAAGCTAGTGACTAGTTAATGACTAGTTTAAACCTGCTAATGACCAAGTTAGACCAATAAGTGACCACTTATGACCAGATAAGACCAACTAATGACTAGTTTACACTAGTTAAGACCAGCTAGTTACCAGGTTAGATTGGTTTAGAACCACTATGATGACTAATCAGATTAGTTACTGACCAGTTTAGATGAGCTAAAGACCAATTTAGACAAACTAATGACCAGGTTGGGTAAGCTAGTGACCAGATAATGACCAGTTTAAACCTACTAATGACCAAGTTAGACCAATAAATTACCACTTATGACCAGATTAGACCAACTAATGACTAGTTTACACTAGTTAATGACTAGTTAAGACCAGCTAATTACCAGGTTAGATTGGTTTAGACCAACTAATGATGAATAATTTAGACTAGTCAAATGCCAGTTTAGATAAGATAATGACCAGGTTGGACAAGCTAGTGACTAGTTAATGACTAGTTTAAACCTGCTAATGACCAAGTTAGACCAATAAGTGACCACTTATGACCAGATAAGACCAACTAATGACTAGTTTACACTAGTTAAGACCAGCTAGTTACCAGGTTAGATTGGTTTAGAACCACTATGATGACTAATCAGATTAGTTACTGACCAGTTTAGATGAGCTAAAGACCAATTTAGACAAACTAATGACCAGGTTGGGTAAGCTAGTGACCAGATAATGACCAGTTTAAACCTACTAATGACCAAGTTAGACCAATAAATTACCACTTATGACCAGATTAGACCAACTAATGACTAGTTTACACTAGTTAATGACTAGTTAAAACCAGCCAATTACCAGGTTAGATTGGTTTAGACCAACTAATGATGACTAATTTAGACTAGTTAATGACCAGTTTAGATAAGCTAAAGACCAATTTAGACAAACTAATTAAACAAGCAAATCACCTTAGACCAGTTAATGCCCAGCTTAAAGCAGTTAAAACACAATAATAGCACAATCCTAGTCGTTAGAGTTATAATGAGTAGTATGTGAGTATAATGTCCCTCCTCCCTCAGACGCCAGCCCTCCCTCCCCGAGTCTGTATGAAGTCAGTGAGTCTGAGGGAGATCTAGACGTTGACTTCTCGGATGAAATGCGCTCTCTGTCGCTCTGAGAGAGTCTGCGCTTCACAGGAACAGAGAACATGCTTTCTGGAGTCCTTCGTTTCACACCGGCAGCGCTTTTGGGTACGTTCTTTTTATTGTGTGTTTAGTCTGTTTGGCATGCAAATGTATGATGATGATGATGATGATGATGATTTCAACATCCTGAGAGCGAAACTGTGCGCGTTGTTTATTCGGTCTACAGGAAAGCCCATACCCACGTTACACTGTTATTTTCTCCTCCGCAGCGGTCTGTTCTTCTCAACTTATTGCTCTGTATCTTCTCGTAGACGCAGTCCTTGCACGCATGTGTCACAACGCACTTTCAGTCTTACATTAGCCACTGGCTGTGTTGAACATTTTTTTGCCTGCTGCTTTCTCATATTATTATCACCCTTTTTTTTTTTTTTTTTGCTAAATAAAATTTTGCAGATATGCATGAAGACATAAACACGTCTTCTGAGAAAAGTGATTGAAAACACGTATCCTCACTTGAGATGAAGACTCAAGTTAAAAAACAAATGAAATGCAGTTTTATTCTACACCGTGGCAGCTGACATGTTAAGATCACGTGACTTGCATGTTTTGCTATTGAAGAAGCAATAACAAAAATATGTATTTTTAACTTTATGTACTTTTGCGCTTTCAGCCAGCTTAACACGAACTGCTTACATCCAAGCCAGTAGGTGTCAGTGTAAAGTACGAAATCATGGCTATGAAATTGAATATACAAAAATAAAGACTTTTAAAAGGCGTATCAATATATAAACCAACATCTTGACTGCAAAGCGGAATATTAACAACCACAATAACAAAACGGCTTTCATCTAAACCTTTGATTAATTGAATAGCAGCAGGAAGAGCACTTTTTATGTAAAAGAATAACAATCAGTGTTCTTTCCTGTTAGTTTAACCAAATGAAGACAGCTCTGATCTCCTTGGGTGCAGTTTCTTAGGAATGCATGTGATGAAGGCTCGTGACCCGTGTTAAGGACTTGGTTGTGGATGCAGCTGTAGTTAGAGGTTCACATTGACTCACATTAAGAGCAGGATCATCACACTGTGGCTTCGTCCACGCTCTTAAAGAAACAGTTCCTCCGATAATGATGCTCTGCAGTGAATGGGTGCCGTCGAATGCTGGTGTGTTTTTTCAGTTGTTCTCAGTGTGAGCGGCGCGGCCTTTTTCTTTTTAAGCGCTGAGTGTTCGGACATTTTTTTCTCGTCAGAGATGAAGGATGTGTCTTTGCTGCATTCATCACTGTCACTTTCTAGTCAGCCAACGAATCGCTGGAGGAAGCGTTATTATCTGCTGGTATTTTTGCAAGAAGTTCAGTTAAAAAAAAAAAAAAAGCAGCTTTCGCTTCGGATTACGGTGATGTTTTTATCACCTTATCATTCTGACGGCACCCATTCACTGCACAGCATCCATTGGTGAGAAAGTAAATGCTAAAAATTCTCCAACTCCGTTCCCATTAAGAAACAAACTAAAAGGTCTTATATGCGTGAAAATGAACAATTTCATGCCTATGTGGTGAGTGATAATACTACATTACCAACTGAGTACGCTGATGGTTGGTGGTTTTATTGTAGATGCTGTCATTCCGTTATTTTTTTATAGATGGCGAGATTACAAGATCATCACTCTAGTGTTAGTTTGTTCACGCCGGTCTTCTCCTGATGTGGTTCTTGCTGTGGTGTATATTCCTAACGGAGAAGAGTGTGCAGGTGTTTTTGGTTTGAGACGCTGAAGGAAACCCATCTGTTTTCAGTCAGTGTGTGTGTGCGCTGCATATGGATGCGTGGGACATCAGACATATACATATTCGCTGCATGACTAAGGCCTGGGTAACATGTTTTAAAAAGCTCTTTTGTAGCTCGTTTCCTAGTTATTTCCGTCCGTTGAATGCTAAATCATTGGAGATTATGGTTATAATCGTTATTACGTGTGGTGCTTTCTTACGAAAATACATGAAATTGCATAAAACCTGCTTTTGTTTACATTTTCTGAATGATTTTTGTCACTGACATATATTTTTCTATGCGGATGTTATTGTACTGTGTTTGTAAATATTTTACAGCCTAATATTGCTAATACTGTAGACTAATAGGTTGTTAAAGTGCAGTCTGTGAATGTTGAGATTCGTGTCCGGTTTATCTCCAGGCTTTGATAGGAATGCATTCCTTCTGTGTGTGCTTTATGTACAGAACGCCTGCACTGTCTGGGATGAATAATGAATTCATTGAACGCTTAGCAGTTTCATAACAGGCAGAAAGGGTTTGTGCATGCTGTTGCCTTTGAAAGGCATGTTTCACCCCGAAATTAAAATATCAGCACACGAAAACATATTTCTCAGAATATCTTTCAATGTTCTCCACACTTAAAAAACACAAAGGTGAGTAAATCACAACCACTGTTCCTTTAAAGCCTCTTCAGACTCATTAAACATGTCTCACTTCATCAAGAGATTAGTTTTTTATGCTGGGCATCTAACATGGCTGACTGCAGTTTCATTTCAGCCCTTTTCTTTTAATTTAATAAAGTGTACCAAAAATAGGGTCATTAGGAGATGAATGGTCAAGCGCAGAGCGAGACGGGCTGAAGTTAGCCATCTGGCTGGCATGGAGAAGATCTGCACTGTTATAAATCTACAGCACTTACTGGCAAGTGCTTCAAATCTCCCAGAAGACCTTGCTTTGAACTGTCTTCTTCCATACTTGGAGACTTCAGATTACTGAATGCATTCCATTACATGCAGACAAGCCCCAGTCCTTTCAAAGGAAACGCTCTGACTCGTAATTACAGTAGAAGACATGGTTCGTACGCTCTGCTTGTGCCGCGACAGTATGATTCCTTAGAGAAATAACCTCCAGGCCGGGCAGATTTGGAGTCGGTGATACCCAGAGAGGGGTTCGAGAGCAGGTTGGTCCTGGATCATGTCGTGGCGGCATCAGTGCGATCTGGCAAAGCGCGCAGATGTCTGAGAACTGGCACAGAATGGGCAGTTCGCTTTAAATGATCCTAATAGACATAATTACCGCTTTGGTCAGCGCCCAGTTTAAACAGCTACTCGACGAGCTACTGTGAAAACATTCACACTGAATACGGTACATGACCACAATCTGGAAGGCTTCATACATTGTTGTGATAAGCCTCGTTTTTTTTGCCATTATGACATGATCTCAGGAAGCATACCGAGTTCCAGGGTATTTTAGACGCTCTTTTTAGCTGGGAAAAAATCTCCCGTCTTCTGCTTTGTGCCAGCGTCTGTCAGATTCTGGAAAAGTGCTGTGGGTTGTTTGGGCGAGCGAACCGGAGACTGGCACATCTCTGACCGGACCGCCGTTCCTCCATCAGATACCAGAGACCCAAGTTTCCATCCCATCTGCGCATACTTAGCTTCCTTAGCTTCAAAACATCTCCGACTTTGATCTACAAGTAAATACGTAGGAAAGCTGTGTCTTTGGAATAACTCACATTTACTATCCCTCCACACCGGTCTGAGGTTCTTTCATGGAGCACAAACGGAAATATGTTTAAAGAAGTAACTGTTTTTATGGACTAAAAACAGCACTGGCTTTCATCGTATGGACAGACCAGTCTGACTGGAGTTTGTACAAATCCATACAATCTTCGCTAAACTGTATGTATTTTTTACGAGCTGCACAATTCGTATGAATTTGTACGAATGAACTACACCCAACCCCGCTCCATTGTACAAAATTGGTCGTGAAATAGCGATGGACGGACAGATCTGTTTTACAGAAGAAAGAAAGTCGTAATGAATAACATTCATGACATAACACTCTCAGTTAATGATGGCAATGGTGCACAACACCTGAACTTTTGGTCTGAAATTGCATCAAGCTTGTCTTTGAAGTGGTTCGGCTTCCTATGGAGCAGTTTCTCGTACGTTTCAAACAAACGCTTGTACGCTTTAAAAAAAGATGCACAGGAAGTAACACTTCTGAGACCGGAAGACTGTCATTGTTCGCGTCAGTTTAGAGATCCGCTGGTGCTTTGGCATGTTTTTGCAGAGTTCGTTTTTCTGTTCTGCTTTCTGCTCGTGCAAATTTCATCGATTGGAGTCATATGAATACCATTTCTTAAAACTATAACCGTAAAACCAGAGCCGTCAGGTGCAAATGTTCAGTGCAAAAATCAGTTCAAATGGTATCTTTGATATAAGTCCTACTTTGCCTGCAAATACATCATACACTATCCTAGATGCACTGAAGACTCATTACACAACGTCAGATTTAATAAAAACAATATGACTAGGGCCTCTTACAGTGAATAAGATTTCACAAGAGCTGCCTCTGAACATTTTAAGCCTTGCAACATAATACTACAGTGATCTACATAAATTATAGTGATTTATCCTGATAAATCATTTGAACAGTTCCTTAAAACGCAGTTTGCTTGTTTTTTGCTTACAGTACTGGGTTAATTAACCATCATTTGAGAAGGAACTGGGAAAACTGTATGCATTATCGTCATTTATATAATTTCGATGAGACAGTTTGAATGACAAAGGTGTGATTATCTGTATATTATCTCCTGCGTGGATCAGGAAAAGAAGTTCCTGTAGTGCACCGCTCTGCTTGCTGTCATGCATCTTCCAGTTTACCACAGAAAAAGTAAAATGCCGCATCGCTGATCATATCTGCCACAAAAGTTTGGGTGTTACATACCAGGAAGGAGCCGGGCGGTTAAAGGCTAGGAGGTGAAAAGTCGTCACCCGAAAAGAGAAAGGCTTGTTCTTGGTAAAGCAGCACTCCTTAAAATAAGGGCCGTTGTAACAAAACATCACAGGGGAAGCCCCTGATCTCCCATAAAACCTTCAACATGACCCCAGAGGCGTGACCCTGACCTCTCCCTCAGAGGCCGTAAACCTCACAGAAATAATGAGAACGGATACCGTACAGGTGCTTTTCATCTGTGTGTGTTCATGAGCCGGCCGGGACGCTGTCGAATGCTGTTTAGTATGTTTTAGGCCCCGCGTGTGGATCGTGTTTTTATGCATGTTCTGAACATTTGCTGTTTCTGATGTAAATGTCACAAGGTTGGCATTGCTTGGGGATTTTTTAGCATCCCTTACAGTTACATGGTTAGTAAGTCATTGAATCGTTCATTTAACCAATTTGTTTAAAAAAGGTGTGTTTAGGAATGAAACATTGTGGTTGCTGCACCGATTTTGCATGCTTTATGTACCATATAAGAGGTGAAAAACACAGTTACTTGTAGCATTGGGGCTAAAAAGTAAGCAGCTCCGCACTGGATTCCTGTTTATCAAAGTGTTGTTTAAAATTATCCAACCCCTTATTGCTCAGTTACTTATTGCTGTGTGCACTTCACAATATTTTACATTTATATATGTATACATGGTTTTTAATATATAGATACATTGCTAAAATAAAACTTCCTCTGCACGGCTGTATTTAGGAGGACAGTGTCAGAGAAAGCTAAACAAAGTTTGTCTTCATGAGCCTGTTTATGGGTCATGTGATTGAAGTTCACAGGGTTTCTGCAAGGAAAGGACAAAAAGCCCTAATATAACTGCATTATCTTCACTTTAGCACAACAACAACTAGCATAGACACAGAAAAACAAAACCTTCAGACAGTTAACAAGCAGACACGAAAACACACAGGCTTCTGAGGACTCTGACTTCATGTTTCTTGCCTCAGTAATGATTTTTAATACACGTAAGGATAGCTAAAGCGAGATATGCATATAAATCATATATCATGATAGGCCTATATATTTTAAAGCAAGGTCCATTAAAATACTGCAGCTTTTTTCCCATCTCACCATGATGTTTAGCTTGAACTTTGGCCTCTACAGAGACCTAATCCCCAAACTCACATGAATCAAGAACCATCCGGGATAACTAAGCAAGCTTTGACTCAACCGGACGCAGCAGCTGAGAGACGTCCGCCAGCAGTGTTGAGGAAAGTTACTTAAAAGTAGTGCATTACAGTATTGCATGACTTAATAAAATAAAAACACGCCTCGAATGATCCAGATCCAGAAACGTAGGAAATACGTCGGAAAAACAGTCCGTGTGACATCCGTAGAGCAACTTCAGTTCTGAGACGCTACTTTTTTTGCATAAAGAAAACAAAAAAACACCTAATTTATTTCACCATTTTGTAGATTAGACGTATTTGAATCAGGAGAAAGCATGCGTATCTGTTGTGATGCTCTCAGACTCGGGGGAAGAAAGGTTGAGTAAATGAAGTGTTCTCGTAGCCACTGTTGAGCCAGTGATGTCACATCCTGTTTTACCGATGCATTTACTGTGTTTCTGGATCCTTTCAGTCTGTGGAGGGTCAGATGGCTCTCTTTCATCAAATATGGTGTCCTGAGAACGACATGAGGAGAGTACTCAATGACAGCCCGTGAACATGACGGAGGAGCGTTTTAATCTGAGCTGCGTGTAAAGCGGGGAATGTTGGCACCCAGCGCTGATCCAGGAAGTGATCTGGATAATGTCTCTCCGGCGGGACGGCTAACTGTTTCCAGAGCATGTGACGCTCCGTGATTAGCCTCGGGGATGCTTGGCTTTATTCTCACGATGCAGATATTGACAGCATAACCTTTCCTTTTGGAAGGAGGGCGGCGCTATTTATTTGACCTAATTTGCACTAATTGCTAAAACATACATTGTTATGGCTAATCTTTCTTTCTGGTTGGAGGAGACCACAGGATCTGAGCGTCAGAAACACAGAGCGATGTGCTGAAACCATTTTAGACAAAGCGGGATTTATTGGATCAGAGATAAACGGTAATATTGTAAAACATTATTACAACTGTTTTGTATTTGAAAATCTAATGTATTACTGTGATGAAAAGCTGAATTCTCAGCATCACACGATCCTTCATAAATCATAAAAACGTGGATAACGCTGGTTCTGGTGCTTTTTATATTTTCTGATTTTTTGATGATGCTTTTTATTTGTAACATTATAAATGGCTGCTAAAAAAATCTACTTTGTCGTAAGAGGAATAAATTAGAAGAAAACTATATAATATTAACGTTTTTAGTATATTTTTAATCAAATAAATGCAGCCTTGGTGAGAAAAGGAGGCTTCTTTCAAAAACAGTAAAAATCCTAACTTTAACTAGTTTAACTAGGGAAAAATATGTTCAGTTTAAATCCCAAAATGTACTGTACTGGAATGTGATGCAGGAAGTGACCCTCTTTGCCCCGCGCCGTGTATTTTTAGTGTCTGAACATCTGTGTGATGTTTGAGCGGCTCACGTTCGGATCCGTGTGGGAACGGCCGTGTCGGGGTGTGTTTGACAGAACATGATCCGGCTCTCTCTGTTAGCGGGAATGAAAGCTTCTGGAGTCAGCAGGGAGCATTATGTCATTCTGTGGGCTGTTTCATGGCCAATGAAGCGCTGTTCCTCCAGAGGACACTTCTGAAGGCAGCACACACAGGATATTGGGGCTGCCGCATTTCAGTGTGAAACCTGTGGGACTTACCAACTTAACATGTGCTATATCTCAACCTCAACCTCCTCTTATTCCTCACTGTGTAGCTGTAGTTCCTCCAAACTGTGTGCAAAGAGAAGGCTCTGAAAACAATATGTTTGCGTGGCTTTGCTTTGACATCATAGCAATGATTTCATACAGCGAATGTCATTGTTAGTGATCATTTTCATAGCTTTTTTGCCTTCCTCGTCCAGATGTGGGACCTCAATAAATGAATGTTGAAATGTTCATAGAGTCGCAGCTTCTCTAATGTTGCAAGCAGGTGCATTAGTTATTAGTAGTATTAACTGTAACTGTAATTATAAACATAAAGATATGAGTATTTGATCATTATGATAATGTTTTTATTTTACACAGTAAGTTACATTAGTAGCATTTATGCTATAAACATTCAAGCATTTAAAATATTGCGCATATATCAAGCATAGTTTGTGAACTTCTTGACTTGTTTTTGAGATGTCTTCTTACTTCCATCTTGTCTTTGAAGTGCTCTTCTGCGCTGTGTGTGTGTGTGTGTGTGTGTACGGTCAGCACACATTTAGTTGATTATTCTGAATCGGCCGTGTCATGAGCCGTCTCGTAATCACCGAGCTGTCCCGCTGCCAAACAGAGGAATCCAATCTGAACATTACGGCTTCGTTCAATGAATCAGATTCTGGCAGCGTCGAGCGGCGCACGATCAAACCTGAAGGGGAAGACAGCATGGTTTAAAGATCCAACACGCGTACATCTCCACGGACACCAGGACTTTGCCTCCCAAGCAGTTGGGACAAAGAAATCATATAAGGTCATGATTTCTGGGACTCAGAAACCTCAAAGCCGTCTGTAGTAATGCTCCGCTTCGTGCAGGCTGTGTTTCTCACACTTTGCCCCACGCTCAAAGGAAGTCCTGTTCAATATGTTGAATGTGCAATATAGTTATTTAAAAACACAACAAGTGTGAATCACAAGAAGCGCTCTGTCTTCACATGCTTTCTGAAGACACTTATTCAGACACGGTATGCTAGAATAAGAAAGAAATGTGTTTGAGTTTCTTCAAATAACATACAACTGAATCACAAACAAATGACTCACTTTTTAGTGAATCAAAAACATGAAACCAGTTCTTTTTAATAAGAGTAAACACACTCTCTCGTCTTTATGTTTTGGCAAATTGGTGGCACATTTTGTATGAAATCTCTTTCTGTATGTGTATAAGGCGTGCTCTGCTCAGGGATGGGTTTAGCGCCTTGATTTTTTCTACAAATTATGAATCAAGTAATAAAACAGTTCAATTGTTCGTGGTATTGTAAATAGTTGCCAGTTTAAATCACTCTCAAAAACTGCCCTGTATAAAAGTTGACAAAAATAAGAATTAAAAGCCATTGTTAAAATATAAATAATAGAATATAGAAATAAAATCATATTTCAGCTCATTTCAATTTTTTTTATTTTTAACTTGACATACTGAAATAGCTAAAGCTAAAATAAGATAAAAAAACTATAACTTAAAATAACAAAAAAAACAAACAAACCACTATATTAAACTATATTAAAAATACAAAAATAGTTTTAATAAAAACATAAAAATAATAGTATTAATATTTTATTTTACTGCATTCATTTACTTTTAAAATCTTTAATATGATTTATTAAGATAATATTCAGATTTACAACTATATTTTCTGATTTACATTCATATATTCAGCTTTATATAAAATATATGATAATTATAATTTATATTTATATAGAATTATTTCATGTCTGGTGCTTCACAGTTTAATATTCAGTTCATAATTAATATTCCACCTGTGCTGTTCTTTAAGAAAGCTCTGAATCTTTATAAAAGGTGTTCTTGGAGTGCTGTGACCCGGCGTCTGGGTTTCTTCCTCGTCTGGGATCGATGTGAAGGGCCTCGTTGGCCGGTGGCCATCTTGAATCAGCTAAATGCGTTTATACTTCCTCTGAAATCAATCATGTCTATTGAGGGAAGGGATGATACGTTCACCATTAGCACGAATCCAGCAAAAATGATTGAACTCCAGTGTAAGAGTGTTCTAAAGGCCTGTGTGTGTGTGTGTGTGTGTGTGTGTGTGTGTGTGTGTGTGTGTGTGTGTGTGTGTGTGTGTGTGTGTGTGTGTGTGTGTGTGTGTGTGTGTGTGTGTGTGTGTGTGTGTGTGTGTGTGTGTGTGTGTGTGTGTGTGTGTGTGTGTGTGTGTGTGTGTGTGTGTGTGTGTGTGTGTGTGTGTGTGTGTGTGTGTGTGTGTGTGTGTGTGTGTGTTTAAATAATTTATGCTGGAGAACAGGAACGCAACTAAAGTGGATCCGCAGCCTTCAGCCTGTAGAGGTCTCGGACGCAGTGGTGGAGGATGCATCGGTTACGGTGGAAGCTAGACTGGATTATAACAACACCACATACTTCCTCTTATCAAAAACATCAAGGCAGACTCTCATGTCCATCCAAAGAGCTCGTAATATGGAGTATTGGTCTAACTTAAAGCTTCAGGGAAAGCTGACCAAATTGACCTGTGCAGACCACTCAGTGTCACACACCATATACAGTAATACCACCCTGAATGAGGAGATCCTCATATTTTGTGTGAAAGCCCGCCTGCAGGTTCTCCCCACAAGATACAACCTTTCTCTGTGGTTTCCCGCCATACATTCCCCCTTCTGCATTTTGCATGAACCTCTACAACATCTGGAGTCAGTAGCGCACATCATGAATGGCTGCCCAGCATATAAAGGACTGTATATCGCAAGACATGACAGACTTGTTGAGCTTATTGCCGCCCAGATCCCCTGTGGGACTGATGGACAGTTGTACAAACACACTATGGTACAGCCACATTGGTATAATTCAGTTGCGAACATCTTTTTAGGTATTCCCAACACACCAGACATTGTTTACATATCCCAAACTAGTAAAACAGTCATTTATTTTGAAGTATCATGTGCATTTGATTTGTTTATGGAGGACTCTTACTGTACAAAGATTATGAAATATCAGCCTTTACTATCTGCCACTGAGAGCCTGGGTTACAAGAGCAGACTTATTGTGCTTGTGTTTGGCAGCTTGGGTCATGTACACAGGCTGGTTGTTAGTGGACTTTGTATTGGGGGGCTACGGAAAACAAGGGCCAAACAGCTAGCAAAGTACTGCTCTATTTCAGCTGTCATAGGAAGCATGTATATTTGGAAAAAGCGTTGTTTTTTGTACCCTTGAAATGGTAAACTCAAGGCAGTGTGCTTATTGTTTAAAAACGTGTTGAACTTTCAGAAGATTTGATTCTAATGAATTTACCTTGTGTAATGTGGAATCAAATAAAGTATATATAAAATGTGTGTGTGTGTGTGTGTGTGTGTGTGTGTGTGTGTGTGTGTGTGTGTGTGTGTGTGTGTGTGTGTGTGTGTGTGTGTGTGTGTGTGTGTGTGTGTGTGTGTGTGTGTGTGTGTGTGTGTGTGTGTGTGTGTGTGTGTGTGTGTGTGTGTGTGTGTGTGTGTGTGTGTGTGTGTGTGTGTGTGTGTGCGTGTGTGTGTGTGCGTGTGTGTGTGTGTGTGTGTTTGTAGAGCAGGAAGTCTTGTCTTTCCTCTCGTTATATTGTACGATACTCCTCATTAAGAGAGGAGTGTGTGTGTGTGTGTGTGTGTGTGTGTGTGTGTGTGTGAGGAGGAAGACAGCTGTCCGGTTGCCTTCGGCTCTCGATGTCTTTGTTTACAGAGTCAGTAGAATGCAGAGGAAATTCGTTCTGTCCGCCCCAAAACACAGCAGCTGGACCTCAGCACGTCTTCTTCTGCCTCTTTGTCTTACTCTTGTTGTAACATGCTTGTTAGATGTTTAGCTGACTTTCAGTTCCTCACCATCTCCACAGTTTTTCTTCAGCTCCTCCTTTAAAGTTTTTGCAGCTTTTTCTTCATCTTCTTCCTGTTATCATCCTTTGTCTTCTCAGTTTTCTTCACTGCGCTCTTCTTCAGCTTCTCCTCTGAGGTTCTTCTGATGCATCATCATCATTTTCTTCTGCTTCTTCATTGAATTTCTTTCTCTTATTATTCTGTCACAAGTTTTCCTTCTTTATATCCTTCATCTTCTTCATTTGTATATCTTCAATTCGTTCTGACCTTCTTCAGCTTACTCTCTTTCAGCTTCTCGAGCTTCACTATTATCAGCTTCTTAACTAAGCCTCTTCTTCACGTTCTTCATCTTCAGATTCTTATTTATCTTCTACATCGTTTATATCTTCATGATTTTTTCCAGGCCTCCCTTACAGCCTCTTCTGCATCATAACTTTCACTTTTATTTTCGTATTCTGATATCTTCACGTTCAGCTTCTGGTTTTTTCTCTTAGTGGAAAACACATTGCTTCCGTCTAGATCACAGAGGAAATTTATTCTGCTTATCTAACTTGCTAATCTCACTCGAAACAAAGCAGCAGTTCCAAGAAAGGCCCGCCGGTCATCACGTCTCCGGCGAACGCGCTTCTTCGTCTTCTCCTCCTGCTGGTCGCTCTTCGTGCGTGTCGTCCTCAGAAGTTCAGACTCAACGGAAAGCTTTGGTTTGGTTTTTTGGAGGTTTGTCTGGAACTCTTAATCGCCGCCGAGGCGTGACCAGAACAAACACTGCCTCTCTGTTTGACTACATGTTCTGCATTCACTGACCAACTGGATTTCTGTCTCTCCGTGTTCCCACCCATCTGCTCAACACCACAGTGATTTGTTAATCTTCACAATTCCCTTCCAAATCCAGGAATTGAATAAATCACGACTGGAATTCCGGCACACAACATGTGAAAAGCCTCTCTGTGGCTTCTGCACAATGAGGCATTTAAACACTATATTTAGTTCTCCTTTTATATACAGTACTAAAAGTCAGACTGTGGTGGTCTCCATGAAGAGGACATTGTCCTAGAGGTCAGGACGGCTCTCCGCACGGCTCTGTCAAATTCCTCTGCCTACTTTGCTCATATTGCTCCCCGTAGGATTCACATGTTTCATTCCCACACAACTGGGCATGAACAACTGGGACTAGCTCCCTCTCTTTCCGAAAACAAAAACGGGAAATTAAGTCTGTGTGTGTATTTATTTACTTATGCATATTGATAGTCATTATAAATGTTTAAAAATGAATCATCATCGGAGGAATTGCACTGAAGTGCCCCTGTTAAAGGTTACGAAAGGTTCATATTGTGGTTTTGAGAGTCCCAAACAACAGGTCGACATGCATGCTTTTATTTTATACAACTTTTTGTTCAACGATTCGTCAGCATTTAACACTCCATCTAGTGGCGAAGAATGAATTTGCGTTTTCATTCGCACCAACAAATGGGCGGAGATATGCTAATGTTTAATTTTGACTTCAACATGAAGCAGCTTGGGATTCGTTTCAAAAATGACTTGTTCAGGGATTCAGAGTCGACTCTTTCTTTTGAGAGCGCTTTCAGATTTAAAATTTTCATTCACTTTAGAGGCACTTTAACTTGCAGGCCTTGCTTTTTGGTAAATACTAGCGTTTATATCATGTGCTCATTGGAAACATTTCTTTCACTGGACAAACTAACCCTTATTTATAAGATAAAGTGGGATGCATATTGTACGTGATGCTTATTTTGTCTTTTTATCTTAATAGCTCTGCTGCCATGGTTGTCATGTTTCAATGTGGACGAGAAGAACCAGATGTCATTCAGCGGACCGGTGGAGGACATGTTCGGATACACCGTCCAGCAGTTCGAGAACAGTGAGGGAAAGTGGTATGTTTCTGTATTATTTCTATAAATGCTCATGGGCCGGTTTTACTAAACAGGGAAAATTAGCGTGAGAGCACACTTCCAAAACAGCGTCTACACATTGACTGAGGAAATCTACCGAGTGCAGCACAAATGAGTGCAGTCACAAATAAAGAATAAAGAAGACATATGTACGTTGAAAAAAGAAGTTATGACCTTGTTAGGGTTGCCAAGGTTGCGGTAAATTTCCAGAAACTTTCCAAAACTTCCCAGAAGATTCCAAAAACTCCTGAAAAGAGTCCAAAACGTATGATATGCTCCTGAAGTTTACTGGAGGTTTTCCACGTTTGCGTCCCTGGAGCTGGTACTGACTTCCTAGTTGTGAGTTAGAAAACGTTTTATTTCCTGAAGCTAATTAAAAATAGCATGGCTTGACAAACAGTATGTCTGGATAGTGTGTTCGTATTGGTTCCTTTTAATCAATATTCAAGGTTAGGTGCAAAACTAACTACATCCACTCCTTCTCTGCTCTAATTCCTCACTTACTATTTTACTGACAGCGCTGACAGTACTCTTATTAAAGCTGGCCCTAGGTGTGCGATTTACTTTAGTGTTTACTGTATATTATTAGAACCTTTAGATCTGAAGGAACAAATCATTGTTACTGTAAACCTTTGGGCACCGCTGATGTGGTCTGCTTTTGCAATGGCTCGTTTTTTTCCAATAAAGTCATCAAGACAATGTACCTGCTAACTCCATTACGAATATAAATAAATGGAAAGGATTCCCTGCTGTACGAAACAGTTCCCCTCAGCGAAACCTCAGTGAATTCAGACATCTGTAGTCTCTTAAAAATGTGTCCAGCAGCACGTTTGTAATGATTAACCCTCAACTTCCAGAGAAACACCTCAGCTGGTGTGAAAGCCCCGAGACAGCTTCACATAAACCTCTCACAGGTGGCCCAAACCTCGCCTAGATCTGACACGGGATCGGGATGGATTTTAAAGAGCGCGTTAGGTGTATTTGAGCACAGCGAAGCAGCAAAAATTGTTTAAGGAAAAAAGAAATCCAAGGAAATCACATTTGTACAAGAAGTTAGTAACACTTAATCATCATTCTGCTTCAGTTGGCTTTAGATTTTAAGCATTTGTATTCAATTTCGAGACTTAAATCCACATTTTATGCCCAAAAGTATGTTTTGCGGAGTATGCTCCTGCTCATAAAGCTATCCTAGAAGTGGTTTAAGACGTCAGTGACTATGTGCACAACGTTTCTCGTATGCATTACAGCCATTTATTGATTTATCTTTATGCATAATATTCCAACGCATATGAGCACAAATGAGATCTTAACGTTACGTTGGAGGTGAATCTCTCTCTCACAAAGCTCTCATATAACTCCAGAAGACTTACGTGGATAAACTTTGTGCTTTAACTTAACATCCTCCTCCCTGTGTACTTATGCAATATGTAGTTCATTAAAAGGTTAGCATTTTTTGTCAGTTATCATTCGAGGCAGTTCGAGATCCTGGAGGTGACTGGTCTTATAACTCTCTCTTGTGTCAAAGCCCATTTGTTCACAGGAATGTTAATGACTTGAGTTGTTTACATGCTTACACGAGGATGTCTACTTTTAGCACTGTTGTCAAAAAAAGAGAGCTGAGGAACACGCCGAGCGTTCTTTATTCTGTTAAGTGCACTCAGATGTAGGTAGCAGAGAACCGAGCTAAACGTAAACAACCTTTCATGTAATCTCACTGTAAAGCACATAAATCACAGACGGCTTCAGGGTGAAACATCACACATCCATCAATATCGTACTCATACTGTTGGGAAAAAAGAAACACTTTTCTCCTCGCCGTTCTCACATATGTTCCATTTTACTGTAATATTTAAAAATAAGCACGCTCATATTTATCTTATGCTTTTCTTTCCCACTGGAAAACTGGCGAATCAATCAACTGCACTTTGGCTCAGCGTGCTTCCACTTTCTCACAAAGCCCAAGGGGTTTTTTCGCGGTCAGGGATAAATGACCCCGCTCTTTACTTCCTGCCGTTCTCCGCAGGGTTCTGATCGGTTCTCCTCTGACTGGACAGCCGGCGAAACGGACCGGAGACGTCTACAGGTGCCCCGTGGGACAAAACAAAAACGCTACATGTGAAAAATTCCTTTTGCCAGGTGAGAGGTGGCCTTCCTGAAAGCTGTGTTCATGTTTTCCGCACACTGTTTCTGTGTGTCTTCTGTCTGTGTTTACTGTGTGTTTTCTCTGTGGGTGTGGTTCCACCAGAAAAGAGTAACAGACATTACCTCAGTTTGCGAGAAACAGACAAACTTCCTCAGTTGGTATTAGTCTGACTGCTGCGTGACTCAATCTGTTTTCAGCAGATAAACAGACTCTAACGTGACATGCAACCTCCTCTAGATCTGAGAATGAAGTTCTCAAATCATCTTTACAAAATTAACCTCCAGAGAGAGGAAATCACACGCCCTTCCTCAGTCCTGAAGAACAATTACAGATTCATCATCACAACTCTTCAACAAAGAAATGCCTTGATTTATGACGTTATTTGATCAAGTCTTGTTAGCTTGTAATCTTACATTTTTGCAAGCATGCTTTCAGTTTACAGTTGAGAACAAGAATCCCTAAAAAGTTATGCAATTTATACAAACAATACAAAGCAGCACAACTTTGCTAATAAGCGATTCTCTTATAATCTATAATCTACGTATAATCCGTATGAATTTAGGAAGGCTTGTGTCTGGACTCTTAACCTGGATGTAGTCTGTGAAACCCGCTCGGAGCAAACCGTAAGAACACTGGACAGTGTCCCGAGAGCACCAGAGAGACTTTGACCTCATTTACATTTATTCTATGTATTTAGCTGATACTTCTATCTGAAGCCTCGACGATTCAGAGTGAAAAGAGCAAGCCGGCACTGAGGCTCTTACTGTTTTGTTTTTGCATCTCCCAGTTTCTTTGTTTGTATTTGGGGAGATTGGTTTGGTCGGTGTCTAATATGCTGTGTGCTTGCTCAGAAAAGGTCTTTTTCAGACCCGGGCCTGTCAGCGAGCCTCTACAGATGCCATGCATTGCCCCGAGGAGAAAATAACTTTGGGGCGTGGCTCGCAAAATATTAGTCATAAACGTGAACCATGAACTTAAAAGATAAAAAGGCCAAGAATGTGCATTCAGAAAGTAAATACGTATCTTGATGAAATGCGGACATTTGGAGACTCGCAGTTTGTTTGTCTCTAGCACTGAATCTGTTTTAACGTCCGGCTCTCAGAGGAGGCCCAGACAGGAAGTGTTCCAAAAAACATTTTAATGTCTAATCTACACGTAATTACATAATCCTTCAGCAGATAATAATCAATGCTGCATGTCGTCCTTCACTACTGCAGGGATCTAAACAGGAATTTTGATCTCAGTGCTTTGGCTGTTTCCTCTTTTTAAACGCCTCAGCGTGGATTGCTTTCACGATATTATTTTTCTGCTAGTTTCATGCCCGTGGCTTACATTGCTTCACGTGGTGTGTTTGTGTTTCTCTCTTATTTAAAACTCCACATAAAGACTCCAGCGATGTCTTTTGTTTTTAAAAAGGCAAGTAGAAAACCAGTCTCGAGGGTCCTTGTATGAACAAAAGCGTTCAATCCAGAAATATGGGAAAATGCAGGGGGGGTTTGTTTAGATATTCTTTTCATATGAATTTTACCGTGAGTGCATATTTGTCTATTTTTCTTGCAGAAAACACGACCATTCCGAACATAAATGAAGTGAAGGAAAACATGACGATGGGGACGACGCTGGTGGTTAACCCCGACGGCAAAGGCTTTCTGGTAGGGAGCGCTGTTAGTTAATAGTGCCTGATCACAGACTTTCTAAATCATTACGTTAAAAAAGCTTCGCGGAAACACTTGGTTTTCTACTTAATGCTTATAATTATAGAACGGCCGTGACATTCTGTCTGCGTTTGGTTATATTTTATGACTCAACACACTGTCAGAGTTCGTGCCGTTCACGAAAACGCCGTTTTTCCAGAGCTGAAAAAAAATGTTATAATTTGGAGCCGGACTTAACGGGATCAAACAGGAGTCCTCTATGAATGCAATCCGAATGGATAAACTGATATTCTGTGCAAAGGGGAAAAAAAACGCAATGGAAGAGTAGGAGCTTATTTGAGTTGTTATAAAAACTGCTTTAGGAAACTGTATTAAAGCAAGTGACAGCTGGACGCTTTCAGCACGTTTTCATCACCTTTTTAGATTCTCTAGTTTATCTGAGTGTGACAAATGATGTTTTAATAAAGAAATATTCCATGTAAAACATTCCCATGTTTGCAGCTCACGTACGATCACGTGGGACTGAAACGGAAACAGATCCACATAAACATTACAAGTTAAATCATTCACTGTGGGAGGTCTCAGCTCTCAACAGTTACAGAAACAATTGAAATATTCCACAAGACTGTATAAAAGTTCAGGTTTGTTCTTTGTAAAGAAGTCTCTTACGCTCCACAAAGCTGCATTTATTTACACGTTTGAAAACAGTGATATTATGTCATTTTATTACAAGTGGTTTATATTTGAATATATTTTAAAAATGCAATTTATTCTTGGCATAAAGCTGAAAACTGAATTTTCATAAATGTTTGTTTATTTATTTATTCATTTTATTATTTTTGCTCAAAATATTAACGGTTCTTGTCATTTGACAAAAGTACTTTGATCTTCAGGTATTGCACTTTCACCAGTAAGCATAAATGTACTGTACTGATTTATCATAGGCATTTATTATAGAAATTAATCTCTAGCAAAGACTTATAAAAATATTATCTGCATATTTATTATCATAAAATATTATAACAGTGAAATTCCAAGCAATTTCATTAATTCCAAATAGCAATACCCTATTTCTCTGTTAAAACAATAGCATTTGACTGAGTGCTTTTTTAGTCGTGTCGTCTTTTAAGAAGCAGAGCGTCTCCAGAACATGGCGCCCTCAGCAACACTACAGACAGAACGATAGCTCCGCCTACTTTCTTTGAGGATTTGGATTGCGTTTGCATTTGGATAGTGTTATAAAATATTTGAAAAGTCATAACTCTTATTATTAAAAATATCTCTTTGCATATTTATGGATCTTATCTGTGCAGCTTTAACGCTCCAGAGAGAAAGGAACACTTGAAATCAAATCATCGGACCCTTTTAATTTAGCAGGCTAAACTCCGGCTTGTTTGTCAGTGTTTTCACATCATCATCTGAGTGTGTGCACATGGTTGCCAGATTGCATAAAACAAGGGCCGAAAATGAATCCGTATAACAGCGAAGCTCTGATCCAGGGCTTTTTTGATATCTGGCAACCTCACACATGAAAGCTTGCCTAGTAGAGGAGTGTAGAGCAGTCCACAATAACATTTTGTCTCCTTTTTAGACAAAAATAAGGAGGTTTTTGGTAATGATTTTATCTCTTTAGATGCATTTTAGTTTTATTTTATCAATATAATTGCACGTTGACATAGTCTTCATCTTCACGTTGTTTCAGTGTTAGGCAAAAAAGCTTTCGTTGAAGAAATTAACACAACTCTCCAGTCAAATTGTTGAATTTTTTAGTTGTTGTGAGGACTGTAAAGTTTGATGCGCTCTGGTTTCCTCCGGACAGGCCTGTGGACCTCAGTACGGATACATGTGTGGAAAACAGCAGTACATCACCGGGATCTGCTCCAACGTCAGCTCCTCCTTCAAAGTGCTCAACTCCATCGCTCCGACTGTACAAGGTACGACACACACGTGCTGCGAGTGTACATTACAGCATTCCAGCCGATAAACCGCATGTCCATGTTAGGACTGTGTTTATGAGAGCTGACAGGACCAGAGACTCATCATAAACACACACACACACACACACACACACACCGTATGATGATTCAGAGCAACAACCGGCACTGTCCCACGCATCGCTTCATCTGAATTTTCAGCCTGATTCTAAACGGTATATAGTGCAGAAGTCTCTATTCACCACGGTATAAACAGATGTGCTAACTACGTTCTATAAACTATACTCTTTCTGATGAAAGGTCACATCTGTTTTCTTCCATATACAAAAAGTGAGTTTTTTCTGTGTCACAGCGAGGTCAGCCTCACTTCTGACTTCATGGATCAAAACCTTTCACAGCATTTCTATAAGTGTGCACAGGTTCAGTCGTCTGTGTCATGTGAACGTAACAGTTGTCCGCTGGCTTTCGGGAGTAACTCTTTCTCTTTCTCGCTGTATGATTGTAAGGAAGCTGCTTCTTTTGCTTGTTTCAGAGTGCAAGCAGGATATGGATATTGTCATAGTGCTGGACGGCTCCAACAGCATCTACCCGTGGGAACCCATCACAGATTTCCTCGTCAAATTTCTACAGAACATTACAATCGGACCGGCCCAGGTGAGGGTCTAATTCGTCTTGAAACACTTTAAGAAATAATATCAGCTAAATATCCACTTACTGCGTCACTGGATGTTAAACAAGAGCTGTTTTTTGAGATGGATAGTTATAGTCAAAAATGAAGATTTTGTCATCATTTATGTCCCCTGAAGCGGTTCCAGACATCTATGGCTGACTTTCCTGTTTTATAACCCAGAAAAGATATTTTGAAGAATTTCAATGTATGGACAAAAAAATTATTTAAAAATTAATAAATGAAAAAATTACTGAAGCTCTGTTTCCGCAGTGCATAATAAATGTATACAAGTATAAAAAAAAAACGTTTTTATATTTTCAACTTTAATTTGAATCTCTATGTAAATGTTAAAAATAAATCATATTATTATTTATTGGTATTTTTGTTAATTATAATTATACATTTTCATATTTATATTAGAATTAATTCATTTTTATAAATTAGTTGCAGTGATTTTAAGTGGTTGCTGAAAAAAACAATATCTTATTTTAAAAATAAAAGTCAAAATAAAAAAAATATATATATATACACTAGTGCTGGGCAACAATTAATCAAAACTAATAGCATCTAAAATTACTAAAAATTACTAAACTACAATTACAAACTAAAAACTAAACTAAAAAAACTAAAAAAAGTTTTATGTGTACTATATATCAGAAAAAAATAATATGCTTATATATTAAAAATATTTATATATAAATGAATCTAAATATATATATATATATATATATATATATATATATATATATATATATATATATATATATATATATATATATGTAAATGCTTTCTAAATATATGCTTTATATGTGACTTTATATACACATAATAAATACACACAGCACACATACTGTACATATATATGTACATGAAAACTTTTATTTTGTATGTGAATAATCAGGATTAATTGTTGCCCAGCACTATTATATAGACATAAAACAACCCTTATAAAAATTTAAAACAAACAAAACTAAACCTTTAACTGAACTAAAAATAAAAGCATATTTTTTTAATGATACTACAATAACTTTGAAAGTGAAAGAATTTAAATCTTTGGGTGAAATAACTCTTTAGCGGTTTTGTTTTCTTGTTAAAAACCGTAGTAATGTGTTTTGTGAAAGCAGCGAGCGGTTAGTGGCACGTAAGAGGATCTGTCATCAGCTCACGCTAACACTAACACAAGCACTATTACATAAAGACTTTCCATGGAGAAGCTACCGGGTGGCGTGATGCTAGGGAAATAAAGGCTTTCTTGAGCGCACCGCTGGAAAATACGGCTCCAGAGCGATGAGCCGGGGGAAGACCGCATATTCCGTGGCTAAATAAATGCTGGAAGGGCTTTTCTGAGAGCATGAGCTCACTTTTGAGTCAGCACAGACAGAGAGAGACGACGGTGCGTCCGAAGGCCACCCGGACTCGTCCGAGCCATGCATCTGACTCTTTGTTTGGTTCTCCAGGTGGGCATCGTGTCTTATGGAGACGATGTCGGCCACATCTTCAACCTCAGCCAGTTCAGTAACAGAGATGAGCTTCTCAACGAAGCTGCTAAAATACCTCAAAGAACCGGCCACAAAACCATGACAGCCCTCGGCATCGACACGGCGAGGTACTAACCAGTGAGACTCGTTTCAAATCTGAAAATAGGCTGTACGTTTAAAACTGAAACGGTTTGATAACATGTAATCTGCATAACATGGTCATCAAGGCAAAGGGGAATAAGAAGTTGAATTGTATTAAATGATATCAATTAAAAGTCTGCATTTCAGAAAAATCCCCTAATCGTCGTTATACTTTGTTTTCAAAAGGAAAGAGGCTTTTACAGCGGAGCGAGGAGCGAGGCCAGGGGTCAAAAAGGTCATGGTGATCGTCACAGACGGCGAGTCACATGACCACTACGATTTGGAAAAGGTCATTAAAGAGTGTGAAGAAGATGGGATCGAGCGGTTCGCTGTCGCTGTAAGTATCGTTTAATAAACATCATGACTCGTGGATTCAGTGGTTTCGGTTTACAGTGTAGATACATGCCTGTTTAGTTTTAATGCGTCACATGTCTTTTTGTCTTTTGTAGGTCCTTGGTGACTATAACCGACAAAATAAAACCCTGGAAGAAATACAGAATTTTGTTGCTGAGATCGAATCGATTGCTAGCGAAGACAAAAGCGATCATTTCTTCAACGTGTCGGATGAAAAAGCATTAGTGACCATCGTGGATGCCTTAGGAAGCAAGATCTTCGCCTTAGAGGGTAACACACCTCGTGTAGTATGTTTAGTGTGCTCATGTAAGCGTTAAACGGCTGGATATACGGTTTTCACTTTGCAGATGATAAATCCAAGGAAGAGTTCACCTGAAAATTAGTTCTCACCTTCAGGGCCATTCAAGATGTAGATGAGTTAGTTTCTTCATCAGATTTGAAGAGTCTCTCTGCAGTGAATGGGTGCCGTCAGAATGAGAGTCCAAGCAGCTGATAAAAACACTCCATCAGTTAATGCATTGTGAAGTCATTAAGATGTTTTTAGCTTTCTAGCCATTTCTTCCAGCTATAATATACGTCCTGTGTTCATAATATTGCTTTATCCAGTGTATAAGTCGTCTTGTCTGAATCAGGATTGAAATATGCACAGATGAAGCACAATTGATCGAATATTTGGGATTTTGATGAGAAAGAACTCACTGGATGAAGCGTTATTATAAATTATGAATTAGTATTTTGACTGGTAAGTTGAAAGTAAAGATAAAAATGAAGTTAAATGTTCAGACTAGAAGCACATCTTGATGGATTTGTCGGAGCTTTCGTCTTCTCCAGATGTTAACTGCTGGACCGGAGTGCTGTGGATTATTGTGATGTTTTTATCAGCTGTTTGGACTCGGATTCTGACGGCACCCATTCACTGCACAGCATCTGTTGCTGAGACACTGATGCAGAGATACATTTCTACAAACCTGATGAAGAGTCAAACTCATCTGCATCTTTTTTTATTCCTCAAAAAGCACTCACTTTAACTGAGACTATCTACACTGTACGAAACTGTGAAAACGCCTGTAAAAAGGCTGTTAACTGGTTAACTGTAAGTTCCCCCTTTATATGCACTGAAAAACTGCACTGGACATTTTAGACACTTTGATGGTGAAAAGTAAAAAGATTGTAAAATTACAGGAAAAATCTGTAAATGGACATTGTTTTCGAAATTGAAAATGTTTTCTGATCAGTTATGTTTATTAGGGTTGTATGTTACATCTAATTATATAAAATAAATGTTTATTGGATATTTAAGTTTAACAAATCATGGTGTTTAGTGTTTTTTAGGTTGGTATAGTAACATTATATCACTTAATGAAATTACTGTATTTAACAGTATTTAAGTTAAAACCTAAAGTGTTACTACCGTATGTTTTTACAGTAGATTACCGGCAAACACAGCTTCCGTTTTATATACATTTTTTTCCATTGTAGTCATGAAATTATCTAGAAAAGTATATCATATTTGACATTTTTGCTGTCGAGCATTTTTCAGGAAACCTGCGTCAGGAGTGTAATAATGGTGTTTGTGTAACAGCCACATCTGAGAACCACACGTCCTCGTTTGAGATGGAGATGTCTCAGTCGGGCTTCAGCGCGCACACGTCTCGAGTAAGTGTCTTCTGGGCTGTACGCTGCTGTGTCGTGTGTGTGTGTGACTACAGAGGAAGCGTGGATCTGAATCACAGACGGAAGTGCTCTGAATCTGTCTCACATCCTTTCTCGGTTTATCAGAGACAGCTGTCTTACTTCACCAGCACAACGTTTTTAAACCGTTCGGTCCTTAGTCATAAAGTGCGATGGGAACAAATAAATCGTTTGTAGTCACGTCCTGTAAGAACGGGGCGTGGAAGTCAATGGAGCAGGGTTTGGGGGAGTTTTCTGTTGGGATGCAGAACTCTTTCTATTTTGAAGTTGTTTTAGCTTTTAGACACCGCAGAGTAATGACTGTAATGCAGGAAAGGTTTTTTCACATTAAAATTGTGTTAATAAACATAGATGGCCAGTGGCTTTACTACTGAATCGGTGAGTATTTTAACATTTATGAATTAACTTCCATTCACCTCCATTCTTATTAGCCATGTTTCCATCCATGTAGTTGAGGCACATTCTTTTAATTGTGAAATGTAACTTAGTAACACTTTAGGGTAACACTTATTCTCTATTAACTACAGCTTTTCCCTCAATAAACTCTTAATTTGCTGCTCATTAATAGTTAATAATGTAGTTGTTAAGTTTAGGTAATGAGTAGGATTAGGGATGCAGGTATTAATATTACATTTTTTGGTGAACCAAACTCCAAAATCCACAGAATGTCCCTCCATTTCTTTAAAAATAGTTTTTTGCATAAAACATTTCAAATGTTTGACATTGAAAAATGCATTCAGTAAATGTGTTTCTGTTGTAGGTATGTCTTCTTATTAGTTATGAATGATCTTCATCAGTTGAGCAATTGACTTGTTTTTTGGTAACACTTCTATTTTAGGGTCTTTTAACTAGTTGCTTATTACTGTAGCATGCATATTACTAGAATATTAGCCATTTATTAGTAGGAGTCAACTATATTCTACCTGACCTTTTGCTACATGCACTAAATGTCAATAAACAGCAAATTAGGTCGTTAGTGAGGGAAAAGTCGTGGTTAATAGTGAATAAGTTATAACTACAATTCTCATAATTTACTCAAGTCGGTAAATGAAGAAAGTAATGAAGGCCAACACGTTTCTGTCCCTCACTTAAACCTTTGAAACATCAGAGTTCATCATGAAACATCCTAAAAGCCTTTAGGTTGATTTTAACAGTATAACGAACAGATTTCATTGATGCTTTTATATAAAGCCTGATCAGCGCGCACACACACACACACACACACACACACACACACACACACACACACACACACACGCACACACACACACACACACACACACACACACACACACACACACACACACACACACACACACACACACACACGCACGCACACACGCACGCACGCACGCACACACACACACAGTACAGCAGCGCACATATTGTAAGTGGAAGCTGAAATGTGCTTGTAATTCTTATGTAATGTAACGTCTCTGTTTGTGACAGGCAGGTGTGATGCTGGGAGCCGTGGGGGCTTTCGAATGGGACGGGACTGTAGTGATGCAATCCGGCCAAGAGTTCGTCGTTCCCGAAAGAAACACCTTCCGCGACCCTGCAGATAAGAGATACGAGGGCACGGCGGGATACATAGGTGAGAGCTACGAATGACACTTAACCTCTTCTTTTGGCCCGCTTCGAGAAAATAATGGAATCAGCAAATATCGTAAATGAGTTTGTGTTCATTTATTGCAACAGTTGCATTAGTAGCTGCCTATAGCTCTGAGTTCAAGCCTAGTTAGGGACTAAACCACTAGAAAGGCAATACGCCAAGGCCTTGAATGGTTGTACCAAAAGACGCTGTATATGCATATCAAGAATTTTATAACTTCATAATCTTCTCCTCGGAGAGACAAGCAGAGGACAGTGTGGTGCTAGTAGTCTAAACACATTGTCACGATCTTCTGCCGTCCGGTAAACACTCACACTCTCCACACATCCCCTTTTAAGGCCGTTGCTCCAGAAACAAAAGCAGTACGTTTAAACGAGTGGAGATGTTTGGAGAGCGAGCTGCACGGAAGCACAGTTTCACCAACGCTGATTTATAATCAGTCAGACTGGTTTATTGTAGCGTTATTCCTGCTGTAATGAAAAAGTTTATAATTTGGGCCCCAGCTGTTTCTCGTTAAGCGTCCAGGCGGCTGTGAAGGCGGCGAGGTTGGGTTAGTCGAGCGGTGGTGAAGCTTGCGGCGTGGGTTTTTTTGTTTTTCGCAGGTTATGACGTGCAGTCGGCGAACACACGCCACGGGACGCTGTACATCACAGGAGCACCACGCTTCAACCACAGCGGCCGGGTCACCGTCTACCGCTTCCACCGAGGAAACGTCACTATAACACAGATGCTGAAAGGAGAGCAGGTACTTTCATAACCACAGCCTCAAACTGGTTGGGGAGGATCGCCCAGAAAGCGATCATATTTCACCTCGAGAAAACAGGAAATATTTGAAGGTTCCAAATGCAAAAGTAGATGAAATAAAATGAAATTTAAAACATGTTCAGATCACATTCCACATCAAATTCATAAGAAAATAAAGAAATTATGTGAACTTTTGTATATAAATAATATGTCTCCAAAATCAATATCATACATATATATATATAAATTTGAAAAATACAGAGGGGGTCGCTTTTTAAAACTTTTTTTTATACGACGTTTACTAAAACATTGTACCTTAGGAATTATTTCATTTTCACGGTTATTTAAACCAAAAATCATGTAGAGACAGCAAGCAAAGAACACAACGCAACACAACTCTGAATCATTGCATCACAAAATGATTTACTGTTTCAAAGTGATCCAATCGAATCACGTATCACAAATCATTTGATTCAGATCGGTACCTCAAAGTGTGTATCGCAAATTATTTGATTCAGATCATGACTTCAAAGCATGCTAAGTGAATCATTGGATTCAGATCAGGATTTAGAGCATGCATTGCAGATTATGACTTTAAAGCAAATATCAAAAATCATTGGATAACATAAACTTCAAGTGAATTTTTTTTTGCAAGTCTCACTCGAAGTTTGGTCCTCAGGGGTCTTGATTAAGTGTGTCGTGTTCTTCTTAGATCGGCTCCTACTTCGGCAGCGTCCTCCAGACTCAGGACATCGACGGTGACAATTACACCGACATCCTTCTGGTCGGAGCTCCCATGTTCATGGGTCCGGAGAGGGACGAACAAGGTCAAGTCTACGTCTACAGACTCAAGGAGGTGTGTATGTGTCTTTAATCCGTGTGTGATACGCCTCGTTCCACAAACTGAACACACGTGTGGAGGAGAGCATGTGGGAGCAGTAAATCTGATCTGTCCTCGGGGAGTGTGTGTTGGGTTGATGTTCAGCCTGAGATAAGTGCTCCCAGAGCAGAGGAGGGCTTGGAATGAGGGCGCGGGTAGGGGCTTGGCATCATGGGAATGGAAATCTAATGAAACTGTAATATCTCCAGCAAAATACCAGCCTCTGCGGAGCACCTGCTTTCAACAGCTTCCAAAATAGTGGTTTAAATGGAGCGATTTCCATCAGTTTTGAGGTTTTGTCCGTTGGTCAGTGCTTCTTCGTGAAGCGCTTGCTTTTACGAGGCGGAGCTGTATCGATCGCACATACTCTTGATGTTATTTTCCATGATTTTCAAATCAAATCAAGACACACAATCAGGCTCCTTTCAATCTCTGGATGTGAATTCAACTCTTAAAAGTTAAAAAGAAGAACGTGCAAGAACTCTAACCGACTGATTTGCATATCAGCTGCTCTTTCTTTCTTCTTTCTTTCTTTATTTTCTTCTTTCTTCTTCATTCAATCTCATTCTGGATGGCACTTATACATAATTCTGTGTGTCTTTTCTTTCTGCATGAAGGGTTTTTGCATTGTTTTAGTTTTAGTATAGCATTACAATACTATGCATATTTCGTCTTTTTTATTTAAAGACGAATTCAGTCTGATGTATAATTAACATTTGAAACTTAAACTTATTATAATACTGTTGAAAAGCTGTTTTTAGCTCATTTTCAGCTAAAAAATATGATATGCATTGCTTCAAGCCAAAGTATAAACATAATTGTAATTAATAGTCACAATTACAATTGCAAGGGAATAATCGACGACTATGATTTCTGTCGTAACTGTGCAGCCCTATAGCAGTATAATATTGAAGATAGTGTATATAGTTGCGCATGCAGTTATAAAAAGATACCTTCTGATGTTTATTCATGTTTAATTGGCGCCATAACTAGTAAAGAGGAACAACAACACATTCAACATTTTAAATTAGAGACTTAGTTTCATAGAAACGTGTGAACGGTCGATGGGGATTTTTGCATGAGGTAACAAACTTCTCTGTGTGGACTGCACCCTTGTTCAGGTTGCTAGAACCAGTTTGTCATATTAATCGACAGTACGTTTCTTGGTTTGAGGCATTTATTGCACAGGAGAAAATAGTCGTCCTTTCGTTTTTATTACTCTCACTTCTATCCTCAGGACGGGCTGTTTGAACACGAGATGACTCTGAAGCCGGTGAATCAGACCTGCTGTTCGGCTCACTCCCAGAGCACCTGTAAGAGCGTCAGTAAGAACGAGCCCTGCGGAGCACGCTTCGGTACCGCCATCGCCGCCGTCCCTGACCTCAACCTGGACGGATACAGAGACATAGTGATCGGGTCACCGCTGGAGAACGACCACAGAGGGGCCGTGTATATTTACCACGGCTCTCACAAATCCATAAAGGAGAAGTATGTGCAGGTAAAGAATCATCAAGGGCTCAAAATGAGCTTTCATGCGATGTGTAACAGAGCTCGGAGAGAAGGAAAACCTGAAAGTGCAAGGTTTTTGTTTCTCAAAAGACAGAGGCGACTCTGAATCATCGAAACGAGTCGTTTTAAAACATAAATGCAAGACAACAAAGCTGATTTTTGACCTTGCATGCATGGCAACCCGTTGTTTTGGACTCCCGAAACCAAATCATGAACCTTTCATAACACATAATAGGGGCGCTTTAAAACTTTTAAACTTGCAAACAGTAACATATTCTTGTCTTTAATGCTTGTGCTGCATTTGTGATATAAATGTGATATAAAATATGATAATACAGATTAAGACATTAATATGTGCTTTTTAAGTACTTGTGAACAGCTTATACGTTCTTACACTAATAAGAAATGAGTTCACTTTTGTTTGGAGCATGCGGTATAATGGATAATGCAATAATAAAAAATATAATAAAATAAGTTTTCTCGAATTCATAGAATTGAATATTTAATATATATTAATGCAAAGTTACTTAATAATAAGCTCACTCACGGTTTTGTAATTTGCACACACAGTACTCGATCATTCATGATCTTCTTCAGGACTGATCAGTGTTATGTGTGACCTGTATGTGTCTGTGTTTAGCGCATCGCTGCCGGAGGAGACGGAGAGCGCATGAAGTTCTTCGGCCAGTCGATCCACGGCATCATGGATCTGAACGATGACGGCATCATCGACGTCACCATCGGAGGAATCGGAGGAGCCGCGCTTTTCTGGTGAACGTCTTGGTGATTTTATTCCTCTCGATCTGTCCTGTAGCGCAGCTTTTGGCCCGGGGCTAAAATAAACCCGTGGGTATGAACCCGCTAGCCTCTGGACGTTCCCACCCGCAGCAGCTGTCTCCAATTTGGCCGCGAGCCTAAACATCCCACATGGCCGAGGCTCGTCCGTCGGGAGCTACGTCCCTCCGCTGCGACCCATTTCTGCTGGCCTCCCAAATTGTGAGAGTGCCTCCAACCAGCCAATAAACTCTTGGCGGCGTTTCCTCTGATTCCCAAACCCCGAAACCCTGTGAATGTAGAGTAGTGACCTCTGCCGTCTCCACCCAGTCTTTTAGGAGCACGTCTATCACAGCTGTCGTCGCACAGAGCGATCCACCGAGTTCTAGACGTCTTGTTGCATTTGTTTGATCCAGGTCTCGGGATGTCGCGGAACTTGTTGCCGAGATGACCTTTGACCCTAGCAAGATCAATCTGCAGCAGACGTGTCAGGTTCAAGGGAGGACCACAGTATGCGTGAAGACCAGAGTGTGCTTCCGGTACCGAATCAAGTCTGACAAAAAAAGCACCACGGGAACGGGTGAGAAGCCATGCATTAGCTACACGTCAACTAATTCTCTTTAGCTACGTGTCTCAGAGTAGACTGTCAGGGAAGGTTTGGGGTTAGGAGAATGAGTTCGCTTATTCCATTCAACAGTTCCTCGCATCAGAAGTCTTTGTAGACTGTCTGAAGCGGCCTCGAGATGAGCTTCATCAAACGCTGTTGTTCTCCAGTCATCAGGTACAGCTTGACTCTGGATTCTCTGAGAGCGATTGCTCGAGTCCGGTTTAATGAAACGGACAGCAGGAGGCTGCAGAAGGTCCAGTCCATCGTGGACCAGCTTTGCAGAGAACACACCTTCTACACGTCGGCAAGTAAATCAGTCTTATCTTACGAAACCTTCGCTTTTAAAAATAAAGATGCTTCGAAACTTCTTCTTCACAGCGATGCCATAGAAGTAGCCTTTTTGGTTCCACAAAGAACCATTTCTTTTCTTACTTTTTTTTATAATCTGAAGAACCCAACGAAGCTTTTGTGAAACAGAAAGGTTCGTCGGATGTTGTTTATAAGGTTGTTTTATGGCATCATCAAGCAGCTTTATGTTTAAGAGTGTTTTGTTGCGTGATGCTAACAGTGTATGAATGAACACAGCCTTGAAGACAAACAATGCAATGATCAGAAGTGGAATCTAGAATTAAGATTCTTTTTTATTAAAGTTAGTTGTTCGTTCATAGGAATCATATTGATATATTTATTCGAATGCACCTCTTCTGTGATGAAAATATATGTTTAAAATTTTAATTGAATTAAAATTAATTTTAAAAAATGTCAGGGTGGTACAACCATCCTGATGTCGTAATAAAGAAATACAACTCTTAAAAAGAAAAAAGTATCAGTGTTATTTTAAAATCGTTGATGTATAATTTCGAACAATATTTTTGTCATTTTTAATCACTATATAGATTTATTTTCATTTATAATATTTATTTACATTTATAATACAATTATTGTTTTTGATTGCAGTTTTTTTATCGATTCAACTTAAACAATGTTGTCATGGCAGCTAGCAGAAATAAAACATTTTTAATATTAAATAATTTTTATATTGCATAACAAAATCATTTTTTATTTTGAATAATGACAAGTTTTTTTATGGTTTTAGTTAACCCTGTGAAGTAATCTGGCATAGTGTTTGATCTTTTTCTTGAAGCAGTTTTGTTCAAATATTATACATATTTAAAGAGCTTTGAACTATTCTATTAAAATGCAAAAACATGCGGTGAAAACCCAAAACAGGAAATGATATCTTATGATAAATTGATGATTTAAAAAGAAGATTTAAGGCTTTTATGACAAAACAAGGATAAAAGTGCAACCAAAAATAAATAAATATATATGAAACTCTGTATACGTGTTAAAATCGGTGCATTTAACGTGTGTTGCTTCGATTAAAAGTGTAATAAAAGTAAAGCAGTGGTAGCTTGTAATGGAGACTACTCTCCCTCCGGACGGCTTCTTATAAAGCAAGTCCGAAACCATTAACTGTCTATCTTTCTTGCCGCTGATCTAGATTATGTTACGTTTAAACATCTCTCAGTAGATAAAGAGCATAAAACTAAGCGTTTGAAAGCAGAGGACCTGAGTTTAATAAAAGCCAGAGGTTCTCTGAGGCTGAGAAGAAGAGATGCTCGTCGTGTCAGGGCTGGGATGCTGCGCCTCACTACGACCTCTTAAAGGGACAGCTCACCCAAAACTGTGCTCATCTGCTCATCCTCAGGGCGCCCAAGCTGTAGGTGACTTTGAAGATTTTTAATTCAAAGAAAATCATTCAAAACTCATTCTGAATTATCACCGTCTCCAGCTTGGACTCATCACATTTTCCTGTTTTGGGCGAACTATCTCTTTAAGTAAATACTGTGTCTACTTGATAATGGTGGCTGTGTGTAGCTTTTCCGTCCGTTTATAAGCTGCTAGACGAACGTTAAGCTGAAAAAAATTTGCAACATCCTTTACTATCCCCGGCAGGATAAACTGGATTTCAGAGACCCCATTATGGTCACGCTGGAGTTCGGCCTGGCGGAAGAAGACTCGGGTCCAGTTCTAGACGGGGATAAACCGACGTCACTCAACAAGAGCGTAAGATCTGCGCTGTCTTCCTCTCGTTAAAGAACAGCAGCTGTGAGCTAGGATGATGAAGACTGTCTCCATTCTGAGCTGCTCTCACACACACACACACACACACACACACTTATAATGAGAGAGTTCACTGAAGTTCACAGATGAATTTCCAGAAGTCATGTCATTATTATTATTATTTATTCATTTAAATGTGCATTTTTTGCCAGCATAAACGTGAAACGTGAGCATAAACGATTATGCGTCACTCTTTTGTGATGCATAATTATTAGACTTGAATGAATCTAAACTATTTCCTCAGGTGTGTGTGTTTTTTATATATATATATATATATATATATATATATATATATATATATATATATATATATATATATATATATGTTATATATATGTTTAGAAATTAATTATTAAATATTAAAATGTAAGAGGAAGAGTTCATTGAAGAGTTCATTTGCAATCATTCAGTTTATAAAAATGTAAAAAAAAAAAATACAAATGTGCTAAAAACATAACTACATAATAAAAAAACATGATATGATTTGATATTTGAGTTATCTATTTTTGTAAATGACCTCAAAATAAATACCCATACTCTTCATAAACATAAGAAAAATCAAGCATGTTGTTTACAAATTAAAGAATATCTTTAATATTTATATTAATGTGAAATTAATTTAGAAATACTCAAATACTCAAGTTAAAAAAAACAACAACTAAATATTTATAAAAAAAAATTTCCCAAATTGTCAGGCATGCTAATACTGTGTTGTTTGCAAATTAAGTTTTGAAAGAAATAATATATATGTTTAATGCATAAAGAAATATATTTCAAATGTAGTGATTTTATAGTGCTAGTATTATTACTCCAGTGGCCAGTTTTGTGAATTCAAATGTAAAATAAATAATTAATTAAAATCTAACATTAAAATGTACAATTTTTCTCATAGCACTGCTTCATAGCAGAACTAAACTGTGTTGCATCACTGAATTGTTATTTTCTTTCTTTTTTTTCTTTCTTATTTCTTTCTTTTTACTCCTAGTCCATTCAGAACTGGATGCTTCTTATATAACTCACACACACACACACACACTCACACACACACACACACACACACACACACACACACACACACACACACACACACACACACACACACACACACACACACACACACACACACACACACACACACACACACACACACACACACACACACACACACACACACACACACACACACACACACACACACACACACACACACACACACACACACACACACACACACACACACACACACACACACACACACACACACACACACACACACACACACACACACACACACACACACACACACACACACACACACACACACACACACTCACACACACACACACACACACACACACACACACTCACACACACACACACACACACACACACACACACACACACACACACACACACACACACACACACACACACACACTCACACACACACACACACACACACACACACACACACACACACACACACACACACACACACACACACACACACACACACACACACACACACACACACACACACACACACACACACACACACACACACACACACACACACACACACACACACACACACACACACACACACACACACACACACACACACACACACACACACATACACACACACACACTCACACAAGGAGACAAGGTTATCAGGAGGAAGAGTTCGTCTTCCTGGAAACGTCACTGAGAGTTAACCTCTGCTCCTCCCTCAAGTTCTGTTCTTCTAAAGAACTGGAGCAGGAAAACAATTCCTCGCACAAATATTTGTGGGAAACATTTCTTACAATTAAACGACGTCGTTGGGACAGTGTGGAAAACAAAAGCCGATAGGACTGCAGGCCGGAAAATCCTTCAGACCAGCAGTTTTTGGCAAACTTAAAGAGAGAGGAAGAGGCTTGCAGCTTGTTTTAAGACTGTTCAGTCTGTTATGACGTCTCTTTGTCTTTCTTTGATCTAGATCACATTAGTGGACTGTGGGAATAAAGACAAGTGTGTTGCTAATCTGCACCTTAACGCCAAGGCTAACATCTCAAGGTATTATTCATAGTTTTAGCTCAGTTCAATATGTGTAGATAGATATACATATATATGTGTAAATAACGACAATTCTGATCATTATGACAGCATCTGAAATGGCTCTATCATGATTTCTGGTTTATTCCTGGGTGTTTTTGTAATCTCCTGTTGTCTGCCGCCCCCTTCTGTTGACTTCTGAGAGAATAAATACTCCTTTTAGATTCAGCACCAGCTGCTCAAGTCAGGTTTGTCTTCAAGAGCGCTAGATGGGAACCGACTTTGTCCATCTCTCTTTCTATAGACTTCTCATAAAAAGTAACCAGGAGAAGTTTTATGTGAACATCGACGTCCACAACAGCGGAGACAACGCCTACAACTCCAAGGTTACGCTGAGCCACACCGAGAACATCAACTACGTGAAAGTCGAGGTTGGGATTCGTCGTCTGCATCCAAAAAGAAAGACTTTTAAATGAAAAGTCGCTTAAATCTGTTCAAAAGGTCAATAACTGTTGTCACTTTTTTGCAGCCCAAAGATAAAGACTGTGAAACGAATAATACCAAAATAGTATGTGCTGTTGGATACCCTTTTCTTAAAACTGACAAAAAGGTGAGGTTTGCCTCTTACAGTAAAATAAACGTGCATTATTATATCTCATTCTATTCACGCTCTTATCGCGTCGATCCAACAGGAAAGCTTCAAAATCCAGTTTGAGCCCAATCCCTCTCATATCCGTAAGGACATCGTGATCAATGTTACTGCAGCCACGTAAGCATTGACCTCAACCTATCACTAATTAAATACACTTTTACTGAGTTTGACTCAATTACACAGAGAATAATATGGTTTCCAGCACTAAATAAGAAAAGGAATAATTAATGTCTTAATTCTAAACGTTTCACATGCGTTTGCGAAATTTATCGAAATCTCACAACTTCGTTTCAGAATTATAAAAAGAAATAAATTCATGAAATTATAATTCAGAGAAAAAACGGTTGCGACTTTATTTACAGCTTGTTACTGTGAATTTATATTTTTTGAATTCTGATTCATTTTTAATTCAAATTAAAAGCCTTTTTTGTTTTTTATTCAGTGGCCGAAACAAGCCTCCATAGTACAGGTGTACCGTATTCTGATGTTTAATTACTGTTTTGACCGCAGTGATAGCAAGGAGTTAGATTCAGCCTTGAAGGACAACTTTAAGAGCATCGTCATCCCTGTGCAGCACGAAGCCAACCTGAGAGTCACTCTGTAAGTCTTTTAAATCAACCAATCAGGTTTGCCCAAACTAGTGGAACTGACCATTAGCAGTAAAGCTAATACACTGACATAGATGAAGTCATTTATCTATCTTAAGGTCATATTACGTTCAGATTATATATAGCTACGGTAGGACTGCTAGTCCTTGTATCAACGCATGTTTTTATCCTAGAAACAAGTATATGAAGGAGGACCACATCATAATAAAAGAGAAGGAGACCATACCCAGTGTTTTCAACCACACTAGCGTGATCGGGGAAGAGCTGAAGATCAGCTACACGGTAAGACCCAAAAACCTCGACCTGGAGTTTGAGTCATCACTTACAGGGCATCATGTGAACAAAATGAGGAACTTTTAAAGAGAACTGCGTCCATGTCATAGCAGTTAAAATGGTCCAACTAGCTAAACTAAGACACTGCATGGCTGAGGAGTCATCTGGAGTCAAAAACATCAGTTCCATGGCCTCTTGAAATGCGGTACACCTCAAGGATCTGTTTTAGCACCGACTCTCTTCTCTATCTATGTGCTCCCATTAGGTTCAATTATGCAAAAAAAGTGTGTTTATGCAATACATTTGTATGTACCAATCGCGAGGAAATAATGCATATATTTGCATATTTAATGCATATATTGGTGTGACCGATTAGTATGTAATCTCTAGTCTGGGCAGGTGCTCATCAGACAGTATATATGTATATTAGGGATGCACCAATGCTCTGGCAGTTTAAAAGCCATTTGAAATTTTTTTTTTATGGTAGCTAGATAAGTATGAAGGTTTTTAGTGCCATATATGCTTTTTAAGATTTAAGATTTCTTCCTTCTGTATTATTCATTTAGGTATATGGATATGAATAATTTTTTGCTGTTGTGTTGCTATCTGTACAGCACTATGGTCACTGTTGTTGTTTTATTAGCTCTTTAGATAAATTTGAACTGAACCAATTTCATATTGTCACTGGGAATGATCCAGATTCAGGTTTGAGTGTGAACGCTCTGTCGATGATCGGTTTCTGATTGATTTCTCTTTGCGTTCAAAAGATCGAGAGGGATACAGAAATGCAGACTCCTCCGCTGCTGCTCAAGATAATGTTTCCGTATCAGACGTCCTTCAAAAACGTCCTGCTGTACATGACAGACGTCAGCCTCACAGCGGTAGGTGTCCATTCCTCAGAGCTGTTTGTGGGTCTGGCTGCAGAGCGTGAGCGGTTGAAGAATAGCTCACCTGCCTCGTTTCACTCTTACAGGGAATCGTCTGCGATGCCGGAAGACTGATTAACCCTTTAGGCATCGCGCCTGACAAGCCTTACACAGTAACTGCTAAAAAAGAGACCTTGAGTGTATATCTTTTGGTGAGTAAGCGGTGCTTTTCTCACGAACGCGTGGAGTGCGTTTTCTTTTTTTCTCATCTCTCTTTTCTTTCTTACAGAGTTGCAAAACAAAAGGAAATGACTGCGAGTCGTTCAGCTGCACAATCCCTCCCGGAGACTTCAAGCAGGTCAACGCCTCTTTCCGAGTGTGGCGTCCCACCTTCATCAAGGTCCGTCACGTTTCCGTCCCCCTCGTGCTGCGTGTGATCTGTCCGTGTGCTGTAGTAACAGTAATGCTTCGTCTATAGGGAGAGTTTTCCAAAATTCACGTAGCTATCGACGCCATCCTGGAGAGCAAGGACACGGACCTGTTTGTGTTGAACGATAACATCAAGACCAGAGAGGTATGAACGAACGCTGCCTGGATTCTGCTCTAATATCAATATAAGCCGCTATTCAAACAACCTCCAAGGGATATTTTACCCAAAATGATGGCGTTACACTGCAGGGGAACTAATGGGGTCAAAAATGATCACCTTACTTATTTAGTTGATTGATAACATGATCATTTCTTTTCTAAATGATAGGTTTAAATATGTAAATCATGCATTAATCAAGTCTCGAAAAGTCCTGTTTAATTATTTTGAAATATTATAGTAAGACGAGGGGAATTTTGGGTATCTCATTCTGTCGCTCCAGAACTCTTAGAAGAGACAGAAAAGAGTGTTACTGAAAGGAGAAAAAAATCATTTTGAGAAAACGGCCTTTAAAAATGTGCAATGTAATTAAAATCTATTGACACAAACAGATAAAGTAGTGCTTGAAAACACTTTTTATGACGAATGGATGCAATTTCCCCAAGCCCTAATTCCCAAAGCTTGGAAGATATAGGATATTTTTTAATATAACTCTGACTGCACTCGTCTAAAACAAGAAAGTCATACACCTAGTACCTGGGATTTAATGCATTTTATCTCATTGTGAACGGTTCATCCATGCAGGGGTTCCTTTTTAATTATAACTTTTTTCAGACGTTCTGTCTTTTCAGTGGTGACCCGTGTTATATCTTTACTGCAGGTCAAGTTTCAGGTCACCAAAGACATACGGAGCGAAATCCCTCTATGGATTATCATTCTCAGCATTCTAATAGGCCTTTTAATTCTGGCACTCGTCATCTTTGTTTTATGGAAGGTAAGGCTTATGTTTCGTTCCTCTGCACGCTCTCAGTACACGGCGACGCTGAACGTTGAATGTTCTCCTCCAGGCTGGATTCTTCAAGAGAAAATCGGTGGAGGACATGAAGCAAGATATGAAGGAAGATGTAAAGGAATAAAAAGACGCGTCGCCTCCAGCCCTCAGGTCAACTCATACTTCACCGCTAGACGAGGTCGAGGAGATCAGCAGGAGTCGTGGGATCACAGCTAGCGTACCAAAGAGAACCTAGAGAGAACCCAGGGCTTTACGCGACACGTTGATCTTCTCACTGTAAAATTAAACGAAATGTGATCTCGAGTGAACCTCTGAGACGCCACGAGATCGGTTTTGCCAAACCACGCCAGTCCAGCTTGAACCCGACATCCCAGCAGCCATCTGTGACCCTCCTTCATCATCAGCATAACCAGAACCAGGAACCCGTCCTGGAAGCATCCACAGGACCATGCTCTGCTACCGGCAACCGGTTTATTCAGATAACTCACTTTTAGAGCTTGTTTTGATGAAGCGCTGTACAGAGATGTTCGTTTCGATTAGCGTTATGGGCTATGAATATTAACACATTTCTTTTTCGTTCACAACTTTTTGGCACTGACGTTTCCCACACCTTTTGTCTTCAGGTTTGAAGAAGAAAGGGTCTGTACTGTAAATGTAAAGCTTTGAAGTGTATATAAAGTTATGTTTGCAATACCATGTTAATGATGAAGTAATAGCTTTGTCAGAATGACTACATCACCTGTATTCAGTGCGATACCTGTCTTGTTTTCTGAGCTAGAAAGCAGTATTTCTCAGGTATTACGGATGGGTCACAGTCAATGTCTGGAACTGTCAAATGGGACAGCTGTAGACTTCCTTGTTCGATTTTTGATATGCAAATAATAGAAGAACGTTTACTTGACTGAAGCAGAAACATTAAAACTAAAGTGTGTGATTCACGCCCCGGCAAACCAGATGATGAGCAGGATTCACGAATGATCTCTTTTTGCTAGATATCCCTGCTAGAAAAGATAGTTTACTCTTCATATTAATTAGCTGAGTGCACAAATGTACTGCTAGACATACATATAATCTAAATACGCCTATACATATAGGCTAAATTATACAAAATGCAAAACATGACTTAATTACAGATGCAAATTGAGCATGAGTGCCTTAAATTATGATGCCCCTGGTCATATATATACATATATACATGCACACTTTTAATTAATTAATAATGCATTAAGCCAATGTTTTATGTTGCATTGTTTCACTTTTTCTTTTCCCTTTCTACTCATTTTCTCACGTAGAAAAAATACGAGACTTCCATTGCCAGCTTTTTTGCAACACAAAGCACGCTGAAATCAGTTTAAACACAACTGATTTTTAACGTTCCTGTTTTTGCCAAAAATGCTCAACGCGGCATGCTTCAACTTAACCCCCGGGCGTGAATATTTATGATATCCATAGACAAAGAACTCTGTTTTATAATGTAATATTTCTGCTTCGTAACAAGGGTCATAAATATATTCACTGTGTCTTTCTTTTATTTAATTGGTTGAATGAAATTGATGAAAACAGATCAGGTGACGTTTTTTTATTCAGTAAAACCAAAAAACAATGCGTGCAAAGATATGTTCAAGAAGTTTCAGGAAAAAAAAGTCTTTTTGTTTGTTATTGATGTGGTACTGCCTTATGATGAGTTGTGTATGTTTTATTATACACTGTAACTTTAACATCCGCTCTTGTTTGTTGAAGGAGATGCCATTATGTTAGAATCAACCGCATTCGTGTTTCGGACACCCAGAAACAGCTGAAGATGAATTTAGTGAAGCGTGTAGTGATGAGCACCTGTCAGATACTCTGCTGTGAAGTTTCTATGTAATGCACTGTGTTTTTTTCATATTGTAAATACTTTTCAGCACGGATTTAAAAAGCCTTGCACATACTGTCAAAAAAAAAAAACATGCTCAGAAAAAAGTAATAAATGCTTATTTTGTAATTTAGACACTTTAAGAGACATATTTGTGTTTATTATTTATTCTATTGAAGCAAACGGTCGACATACACTCTTAAGAATAAAGGAGATCATGATGTTGGAATCTTTTTGTGTAAATGGTTCGGTAAAGAACATTTAGCCTCTGAATAATCTTTCTGTTTTACGTAAGCTGCTAAAAAGCATCGTTCAATATTGAAACTACATTTTCAGAAGCGTTCACGGTCTGAACTACCAACATGAATCTTCACCAAATGATTCATCTCACTCAGACCAACAAAACACGTCCCAGAAAACAGGACAGCCGTTGCATGTAGATGTGTTTGGATTAGGACATGCATAGCGATTTTAACATGCTTTTATCGGTTTTGAAAGCAGTGTGCTAGCATCTGAACAAAAGGATCCAGGTTGTAGTCAGATGAGGTCATTGCATGCATTTTGACAGCTTTGAAGACGTGGCTTCAGTATTGAACGATGCTTGTTAACAACTGAAAAAAAGCAAAGAACCTGACTGTTTTTTTGTGGCATCAGTGAAGAACCTCTTAAGAGTTCAGTGAACACTGATTGTGCTGAACATTCATTTGTTTGAGAGAATAATTCAAGAACATCGGTGCTTCGGGAAGACTTTTCTAATAATGAGTTTATTCAAACGCCTCGGCAGCTTCATAATCTTATAAAGCATCTTAAACTGTACTCAGAAGACGAACAAAGGTGAAGTGACCCTTTAAGGGCTGTGGTCGTCTGCTGGTGAGAAAGCGATGACTGGAACCCGTGTTCATGTAAAGACACTCTCACACCGCAGGAACTAGAGAAGCGTTCACTTCTAAGAACTCGTTATTAATAACTAACAAACTACATCAGCTCCTGCTTCGGAGAGGAGAGTAAAAGGGCTCTGAGGTCAGCGAGGCGGTGCGTTCTGATTGGCCAAACACTGACACAAACAGGAAAAGGGTGACCTGTTGTCTGCGGTCTTTAGTGTATGATGATTACTAGAATATTAAGATGTTCTTTTACGTTTGTCGTGGACTAAACACGTGTCCAGACCAGCCTTATACTTGTGTTCTTATCAGTCAATATCAGTTAATGTAGTCTAGACAAGTACACTAAAGGTATTCCTGACAGTTTATCAGTTCACTTTACTTACTTACTAAACCTTGCTTGGTTTCTGAAACCATTAAACCAAAGCCTCATCTTCATGACTCCTCTCACATTCAGGAAATGTTGATGGTCTTTGTGCTGCGATGCTGCGGGGGAAACCGAAAGATGTTAGCAAAGAAATGCAATCATTCAAACGTCAAAGATAAAAGTTTATAGATTATGTAATGAGTGTGTTATTAACGAAACGTATGTTTGCTGAATGAGAATCAATGAGAAACTTTTTTTTTTGTATGTAAAGAAATGCTTTTTCTCACTCATTCTTCATCCAATAATGAAATACGCGTGTGATAAATCATTTAAAGTTAGTTTATTGATCATGTAATGATCCCTGTTTTAGTGATGTTTTTAAATCAGCGTGTCATGAATGAAATGTATGTTATCTTAAGTATTAAGTATATATATATATATATATATATATATATATATATATATATATATATATATATATATATATATTATAGCCAGGTGTTTATGTTTTAATGCAGTTCTGTTATTGTTCTGACTCGAATGTGCTTTTATTAGTCTGAAAAATGTGCTGAAAATGTCTCGTGTTTCTCAGGTTGTGGTGGATGTGACAAAAGTGTTTGTGGATTTAGAAGAACGAGTCATCGCGTGCATTTTGTCCGAAAGCAATATATAAATGGTTCACTTTCTGGTCCGACTGTGTGAACAGATTTGAAAAAAAAAAAGTTGGATCAATAAATGGATGAGACTGAAAACATGAAAAACACTAAATCATCAGAAGGCTTCATTAATCCGGCCTGGTACAGCACGCTTTAAGCTGTGTTTCTCTGGACAGATGTTGTGGCTTAAATCATGACGAGTTTATTTAGTAGGATTCAACCGAAATTGAGCAAGTCGTTTGGGATATTGCTTAAACATTTCCTGTTTGCTCTGAAACTATGCCAGTAAGGTAAACGTCTCAATTACATCCCGGTCTGGGAGATAAAATCCCGTCAGGAGTCTTGGGTCAATCAGTGTGTGTGTGTGTGTGTGTGTGTGTGTGTGTGTGTGTGTGTGTGTGTGTGTGTGTGTGTGTGTCACGGTCTGCAGCGGGCACACACTCATCATGAGTATGACTATATAAGTTACGTGCAGCGCTTCCGCTTGCGTGACTCCGCCCCCTCGCCCACCTGTCCTCGCGCGCTCCTCGGAACCGCAGCGCTTACTATTTCTCAATAAAATAAAAAAGGCTTTCAACTATGACTTAATGTTGTCCTAACTTCTCCCTAGCTCATAAGCCGCTCTTTCTCAATCGTCCCAGTCCTTTCCTTTTCGTCGGGATGTAATGTTTGTAACAATTAAACTACTACTAAGTCCAAAAACAAACACACCTTTCCTTATTTGGTCATCGGTCAGTTGTTGGATAACGTCAACATAAAAGCGAGATACGGATCGGGCCGGTGACGTCACATCCTGTGAGCTAGTTAGTAGGTTTCATTACAGCAGTGACAGAAGACTGGAGACATCTCTATCTGCTCTTTCTTCAGTTTCTCCAGAGATGGACAAAGTGGAAAAAGCGGTGATGCTGATATTACTGCAGAGTGAGTGCTTGTCTTATTAGTTATTAGTCTTCATAGTTTTCAGGGGGGTTTTTTTAATTTATGAGGATTTTGTGATAGTGATCTATCATTAAACAGTTATCTCTTAACCTCCTTAAACAGCATCAACCTAAAATGTTGGCAGCTTTTTATATTATATATGCACAGTATTGGATTTCTTTATGGTTTTAAGCACAAATCTGAGACTAACTACACTTAAAAATACAGATTAAGATTGAAGCGATGGGAACACTTTACAATAAGGTGTCATTAGTTGACTAACATGAACAAACTGTGAACAATACATTTATTACAGTATTTATTCAACTTCGTTATAGTTGATAGAAATACAGCCATTCGTTGTTAGTTCACGGTGCATGAATTAATGTTAATAAACATTTTAACAAGGCATTATTAACTGCTGTAAGATTAATGAAGTAGTGTTCATTCTTAGCTCATGATCTTTACTGAAAAGTGTTACCGAAACAATTTCTACTTTTTTTCTTCTTAGGTGAATGTATTTATCTATGCTTCTGTATGAAATCAATTTTATGCGTGCATTGATTAATTTGACTCGTTCGTTGGTTCCCGCTCTTGCTATCCATTCAAGCACACTTTTGTAAATGATAACTCTGTTGGTTTCTGTGTAATAAGGTATGATTGGTGTAAAGTCTACAAGGGGTTGGGTTCTCTCTTATCAGTGTTGTTTGAAACACACCGACATGCTGCTGGTCAAAGATTTATATATATATTAGCAAACAAAGCTGACGTGTGAACGTTTCCTCGCAGGTTTCTGGATCTCTTGCACTCAGGGTTTCAATGTAGGAACTGCAGGAGCTAAAATCTTCTCAGGTCTTGAAGTAGAAGAGTTCGGTTACACTGTGCAGCAGATAAGCAACGATCAAGGGAAATGGTGAGATATGTCACACACCGGACTTTTTTTTTTTTCGGAAAGCGTTTGAAATGTATAAAAATACACACAAAGCTGGATCCGAAGCCTATTCCTGGAAAGCATCAGAATCTGAGTCACAGTTCACTCACAGATTACGGGATTATTTGAGACGGCTTTGACTAATTAGTGTCTGGAAAACTAGGAAATGTCATCTTTTTATTCTAGAGGAAAATTATTTGGCACACCTACAATCTCAAAGATCTGCAGACAATGTTCTCACCTTCAGGCCATTCAAGATATAGATGTTTCTTTGTCAAATTTGGAAAAATGTAGCATTACATCAGTGCTCTGCAGTGAATGGGTGCCGTCAGAACGAGAGTCCGAACGCATAAAAACATTGCAATAATCCACAGCCTTCCAGGTCCATCCGTTGATGTCTTCTGAAGTGAAAAGCTGTGTTCCTCAGATGTTTTTATCAGCTGTTCGGACTCTCATTCTGACGGCACCCATTCACATCCATTGGAGAACAAGTGATGTTCTGATGAAAAAAAACGAACACTAGCTTCTCTATTCCTTTTCTTTTTACTTATACAATGAACAATGAAAAAACTATTCCTTACTATGTTAAGCTCACTGAGACTTGTGTATCATTGCTGATTTCGATTGCTTCCATTGTCCTCTTCTGTGCATCTCTATGGATAAAAGTGTGTATATGTATAATTCCTTTGACTGCATGGCGGTTATCTTTGCTCAGGCTGCTGGTGGGTTCTCCCTGGAGCGGATATCCTCAGAATAGAAAAGGAAGTCTCTATAAATGTGACATTAGAGCTTCCAGAAGAGCCACGTGCCAGAAGCTAAACCTTGCGGGTACATTTCTCTTACGTTGAAATAATGATGCACTTGCAAAAAGATGATCATGGGTTTTTGTACACGCAACAATAATATCACCCGTGTGTGTGTGTGTGTGGACAGACTCTGTCCGGATAGAAGATGTGCAGAGCATCAACGTCAACATGAGTCTGGGCCTGACCCTCACTCCAGGAGCTGAAGCTCACACGCTGGTGGTAAGCTGCAGGATCTCCATCATTCGTTGACTCCTGGAGGAAAGCTGATGGTTTGTTTGTGTTTCAGACGTGTGGTCCTCTGTGGGCTCAGCAGTGTGGAGCTCAGTATTTTTACCCAGGAGTCTGTGCTGAAGTGAGCTCAGAGTTCACGCTCCGCTCGTCCTTCTCTCCCGCCGCTCAGGGTACGTCTTGTGCTGCAAAAAAAGTATAAAATCAAAAATAGAGTAAATGAACAATTCCTCACCTGACTTTCTCGCTCAGCTTGCGGCGGACCAATGGATGTGGCCATAGTTTTGGACGGATCAAACAGTATATATCCGTGGAGCGATGTTAGAAAGTTTCTCATAAAGCTTTTAGAAAATCTTGACATCGGACCAGATAAAACTCGAGTAAGTCACCTTGTTCTGATCTGATTTCTTTCTTTGATTTATGTGACGTGACTTAATTGGGCTTTCGTTTATTTCTTTAGGTCAGTATAATGCAGTATTCAGAGGATTTGTCCTTTATTTATCATTTTAAGTCTAACCAGAATAAAGACAAAGTTCTTTTGGCAGCTTCTGACATTGACCAAAAAACTGGAGTAGAAACCAACACTTTCGAAGCACTTGACAACGTCAGGTATGTTTTATTTATTTATAAAAACATTTTTGTGTGTACGTGGGAAATTAACCACAGTTTATGTTTCAGACAAACAGCTTTCCTGCCAGAAAACGGAGGCCGTCCCGATGCCACGAAGGTCTTGGTGGTGGTAACAGACGGAGAATCTGCTGACGGTCATAAAGGTCAAGAGGTCATTGATAGATGCAAAAGAGACGGCATCGTTCGCTTCGGCATTGCTGTGAGTGAGAGATCTGCATGAAAAGAGCGAGATAGCGAGATGTGAACGAGCTGAAATGAGAGAACATTAGAGAGATTCATTACAGAAAACGAACACTTGTCATTTTCAGAGTATGTCTCAAAAATTTCTATGCATTTATTCAGATTCTCAAGGAAAGTGCCAATATTCAGAAATTCATAGAGGAGATTGAATTGATCGCTAGCACGCCGACGGAGAACTACATGTTCAATGTGTCGTCGGAGCAAGCGCTGATCAATATCGCAAAAACTCTGGGCGACAGGATCTTTAACATTGAAGGTAAATCAGTCTTTTTTTAACTTATAGTGCCCCTGTTATGTGTTATGAGTCCTAAACAACAGGTTCACGTGCATGCAAGGTCAAAAAACACTTTATTACTGTTATGCATGTATATTTAACTTAATTGTTTAACAACTCCCAAATGATTCATTTAATGGTTCGTTTTTCCAAATCTTTCTCAGTGATCGGTCGATTTTATTTAAAGCAGTTTGTGAGCTTTTAATGCAATAAAAGCGACACCTAGTGGCCAAAGATGAATCTGCGTTTTCATTCAGACCAAAAAAGATCGAGAAGTGGGCGGCGATATGCTAATGTTCAACTCGAAACGTCTCGGGATTTGCTTTGAAAACGACTCAGTGATTCAGAGTCGACTCTTTGTTTTGAGAGACAATGACTTAGCAGGATGTCTTCATTCACACACACCGCATGAAAGATGATTAACTATTCACAGGGACACTATAAAAACATAAGCGTTTGAATATTTTGTCTGGTTTGATTTGAGGCACCAGTCAAGGTCAGGATTTTCAGCTGGAGATGTCTCAAGTCGGATTCAGCGCACACCAGACCGCCAAGAAGGTGCCGTGATCTTTCAACAAAGTCAAACTAAATTCTGCTGTAACATAGAGATTCAGAGGAAACGCCTTGATTTAATCCCGCAGGGTTCGATCATGCTCGGTGCGGTCGGAGCGTACGGATGGAGCGGGACCGTCGTTCATCACACAGCTGGGAAATCACACATTATCCTCAAAAATGCCTTCGAGAAAATCCTGGATGACAGAAACCACAGTTCATTACTGGGTGATTGATTTTTAATTAACAAAAGCAAATCTAGAGGTCACTTTATTTTCATATCCACGATACTGTCCAAACGTTTAGGGAAAGTAGTAATTTTTTCAATCAATATAAATAACACTTTTGTTTAGCAAGGATACAGTAAACTGATCAAAAATATTATTATGCTTTATTCATCAAAGAATCTTAAAAATGTTGAAGCAGCAACTGTTTTAAACATTGATAATAATCAGAAATGTTTCTTGAGCGGCAAATATTAGGATGATTTCTGAAGGATCACGTGACACTGAAGACTGCAGTAATTATGCTGAAAATTCAGAAATTAATTACACTTTAAAATATATCCACATCAAAGAGCTATTTTGAATTATAATAATCTTTCACAATGTTACAGTTTTTACTGGACAGAAAATCAAGGTGCACAAGTTGTCCCCGTGGTATTACCTTTTCAAAAGGAACACTTTTGTACCTATTAGCTTAAAACATGTACACTTTAACTACTAATATGTACCTTTAAGGGACCCAAATGGACCCTTTATGTACAAACATGTACCTTTTGAAGCGTACCGCCCCAGTGACAGCTTTTTGTTCCTTTATTTCTGAACAACAAATAAATGCAGCCTTGCTGAGCATAAGAAGCTTCTTCCAAACACATCTTAAAAATCACACTGATTGCTTTTACTGTGTTAAGTGTGTTTCCCCCGTCTGGTGTTCAGGATACTCGGTGACGTCTGTGAGCGACGGCTCGTCTGAGTTTTTCGTGGCCGGCGCTCCTCGAGCCGTTCACAGAGGACAGGTCGTAGTTTACTCTCTGAACAGCCAGAATCAGCCGCTCATCATAGATTCACAGAGAGGAGATCAGGTACCGGTCCGTCTGGGATCTTTGATCGGCTTGGGCTCGGTCCTGTCTTACATCCCTGTGGTGTGTGCTTCGCAGATCGGCTCTTATTTCGGGAGCGTCCTGTGTCCTGTTGATGTGGACGCTGACGGAGTGACCGACCTGCTGCTGGTCGGAGCGCCCATGTACATGAGCGAGGACAAATCAGAAACGGGGAGAGTCTACCTCTTCTCCATCACCAAGGTGCAACAGATTTACCGTCCATTCAGCTCAACCTCACTCCGAACAGACTGAGCATCTGGCCTCGTGTTGTTCTCAGGGACTCTTGAGCGGCCGGGGCGGGTTAGAGGGACCGTCTGCTTTGGAGAATGCTCGGTTTGGGACGGCCATCGCTGCTGTCCCCGATCTAAACCTGGACGGCTTCAGCGAGGTGGTGGTTGGTGCTCCGCTGGAAAGCAATGGCCAGGGTGCCATTTACATCTACAACGGAGACAGAAAGACCATCAGG
>NC_056708.1:764352-766852 GCF_018831695.1 Puntigrus tetrazona
GTCTCTTATTTTGGCTTAATCATGAGGAATTGTTCATTGCTCAGCACTGTGCACAATATTATAATGCTAATTATTTCATTAGTTATTTTTCCTGTTTTTTAATTATTCGATTGCCTGCTTTTATATCAGGCTAGAAACCAGCCGAAAGCTTTTAGGATAACAATTTAATACAAACATCTCCTCAGATGACGCTATCTGCTCTACATAATTAACATAAAGCTCTTATTTGCACGTTGTTGATGAGATAATTCACGAGAGAGCTCTGAAGAACAAAGCCGAACGCCTCTGATTGGTTATTGCGTTCACAAACTCACCAGAATTGCGTCTGATTGGTTGCAACCCACACCCTGTAAAATATATTGATCCTACATCTTAATTAGATAATTACCGGCTTGCTATCATCAAAGGCTGTATATACTGTATGTGGGTGCGTTCATAAGCTTTATCTAATCTTGACTCAGATAAAAATTAGAGTGAGTAAAGAAGAAGCGATCGGAGATATTCCTACGGGTATAATCGTAGGAAGCGTGATTGGCGGCCTGCTCCTTTGGGCTCTAGCCACGCTGATCCTATGGAAGGTATGAGATCTCGTCTTAGCATGACTTGCAACTGTAACTAGTACACTAATACTAATTCTGACCAGTTTTTGTAATACCGTACAATGCTGATGTCCCACCAGATCGGCTTCTTCAAGAGGAAGCCACTGCCGCAGGGAGACGGACCGGATCCGACCGAACAAGAGGGTCTGTGTGAGAACCAGGCCTGAGCGCCTGCCGCTGTCTGACAATGACGTCACCTCCAAACGAACAGATTAATAACTGATATTCAGTTTACGCCCAGGAGGTCTGGCTCGTAAGATTAATACTGTATTTTTAAGGGTTACTCCAAAATGTTGTCATTATGTTTGGAGCAACCCTTTAAAGCGTCTCACAGCTGATGTTGTTCACGAACGGCTCGCTCGTCTTCGGGCCTCAGGAGAATGAACGAATGCGTTGGTACTTGCACGAGGGCCGGGGTGTGTGTCTTTACACACAGAGGGGGCGGTGAACGTCTGAGCTTCCTGCTTCCTGCTCGTTCTGACTTGCTTCAGTTTGTACTTGGTCCTCAGTTAAAACATGACATGCAGTTCTGTACATACTTCATTTTAGGTGTTTTGTTGTTTCTGCTGTGTTTTTACATTTACAGTGCTCATGCACAAACCCCCAGTATGATGACACACACACACACACACACACACACACACACACACACACACACACACACACACACACACACACACACACACACACACACACACACACACACACACACACACACACACACTCTCACGCACACACACACACACATCACGCACACACACACACACTCACACACACACACACTCTCACACACACACACACACACACACACACACACACACACACACACACACACACACACACACACACACACACACACACACACACACACACACACTCTCACGCACACACACACACACACACACACACACACACACTCTCACACACACACACACTCACACACACACACACACACACACACACACACACACACACACACACACACACACACACACACACACACACACACACACACACACACTCACACACACACTCACTCACACACACACACACACACTCTCACACACTCCCTGTGGTTATATCTCCTCGATCTGAAATACTTATTATGAGTGACTCTTACTGTTGTAATAATTCAAGGCCTCAGGGAAAGATTAAATTATGTTCTTTAAACGTTGTTTTTGTTCACTTGTTTTTTTATTGTTCCTCTTCTTTGTGACTATTCTCGAATAAGCATATCTTAAAGGAAACATTGAAAAAGTACAAAAAAACCCCCAACAGTATATTTTACTCAGCCTGAAGCCATCCTAGGTGTATTTGACTTTTGTTTCATATACGCTGCTGGATAGCGGCCATTATTTTGAAGCTCTGTAAATCATATCTATCCACAAGTACTGCGACGTAAAACTAACCTAGAGACCTTCAGGGTTATCACGTGTCCTCGGAAGCAGATCCATGGGTCTTTAGAATAAAAATATTTACTAATATAACCTAAATAACTGACTTAACGAATGACAAAACCTGCTTTCAGAGTAAAGTTAGTTGACTTTTATGCTCCAATGTTTTCTTTAAGTGAACTTCATCATAATTTGAGCCTCTACGCCTCTATTCAGGTATCGATTTGCACATTATTTGTTATATGAATATTTGAACATACAAAACATCAAAATAACTGCTTTTATAAATAACAAATAAAATAATAAACAGCATTTTGATCAAAAAGCTGAAAAAAAAACTTCTCATATTAAAAACAATCAGTCAAGCCCTGCTCATATTAACGCAGAAGTAACTTTAAAAATGTAACGTAATTAGTTACTAGTTTATTAGTCAAGGGAACGATCCAAACACCTTTATGAGACAGAAATGCCCTTAAAAGAGCACACTTCAAGAGCTCTGCCCTTCAG
>NC_056708.1:771852-799352 GCF_018831695.1 Puntigrus tetrazona
TTACAAAGTAATATTGTGAAGTTATTACAGTTTAAAATAACTCTTTTCTATTTAAATATATTGTAACATAATTATAAAGAGCCTCCAGAAGTCATTTTAATATGATGATTAAAAATATTTATTTTTGACGCATTCAATTGAAAGTGACAGAAAAGACATAATGCAAACAATTTATTAAAAAATTATTTATTTTCTTTAACCTTTTATTCATCACAGAATCCTAAAAAGTATTAATATTATTAATGAAAATAAACATTTATCTTTTTAATAAAAATATATGATCAACATTAATAAGCATTATTTTTATTTGCACATTAATAATAATTGTTTATTTATTTATCTATTTCATATTTTATAAATTATGCAATTGCTTCGTTTTACAGTTGTTTTTGTTTTTATTAGCAAATTTAATTAGCTGTCTTGTGCCAGTAGTAGCACAACAAAAAAAGCAAATAAAATTATTATGCAATTAATAAAAATAAATGAAATAGGAATTGTTACCATCGTTGCGATTTGCATGCTGAAGTCAGTATGTGACAGAATTATTTAAGTATTATATCATCTAAATTACAAGCTTCTCAAGTGGTTGAAAGTGTTAAGGGTCATTAAGAATCCCACAAAAAAATACACAAGTAGAAAAAAATATAATAAATTAAAACGTAATCCACCTTTTAAAAGCAATCTATTTATTAGCTTTCTTCCCTTGTTTCATGTTGCATCAATGAATTAATAGACAAAAATGATTACAAAGTAGACCAAGTTGAGTGGGTCACGTGACCCGAGCGGCGGGCTTGTGGTGTGTGTGTGTGTGTGTGTGTGTGTGTGTGTTTCTCCCACAGTATCTCTCCTCTCAATACACTCCATACAGCACACACTTCCTGTGGCCGTTACACTGGTCCGTATCCGGGAGATCACAAAGAGGCTGAGTTCCTCCAGCATCTATCTGCAGGAAAATGAAGTTCTTCCTGTAATTCCCACATTGCAGCCGCAGCAATGCGTTTCCCAAAGCCAGCAATAAATCACACGTTGTACGTCGCTTCAATATGCAACGTTTCCTCTAAAGCACAAAGAACATTTTAATGTCTTAATATCTGCTAACTCTATAATTGCTGGGAACGCTGGGTCACTTCATAGTCTGCTGAGCCCCTAAGGTGTTCTTGTTCTCCTCGCTGTCTAGACAGTGTTGTTGAAATGCATGTATTTCTCGGCATGGCGTGGGCTGCTTTGGTGACATTATTCTGACCTGGAGTCCAGCGTTAGCTCCCACAAAACACTCTTCAGAGACCCCTAACAACCATTTCTATAGACACTGAGTCATTATTACCCGAAGTACCCTTGTATTACGAGGCGTTCTGATGAAAAGGACTTTGAGTAATAATGACTCACTGTCTATAGAAACGCTTGAATCTATTTAATTGAATGATTTTGAAAATCCCCTGAACATTCCTTACACAGAAGCCCATTATTCATTAGAAGCACAAAAAGCTATGTTTAACACTTATGAGCAAGGTGTCCATAACACAGAGTAATGATCTAGTAGGTACTTACAGAAAACAAATGCACTTAGCGTATAACTAAGTTATGGAGCAGCCTGTAATTACAGTTTTTAATAATGTAGATGTAACATACATCTACTGTTACACCTATGTTACAGCTTAGTTGGATTTAACCCATTAGTACACAGATTAAATACATGTACTACATTTCTAACCGCATTAAAATCACTATCATTGCACAGAATGACATAAACTACTTAAAATAAAGTGTATCCAGATTGTATTGAGTGTCAGTAGCTGTGTAACAGACTCGGTCTGTAACATCTGTGTAACAGTAGGTACGAAAATACATTAATAGTTACATTGTAACAAGTTGTTACATTGCTTGATGATAATATCATGTAATTATATTTTATAACGTAGCCTGTTCTTGTAAGCGTCATAAAGAGCTTGCGTTTCTGGTGTAGAACCACACTTTGTTTATCTTAATTTAGATGTTAAATCCATTTATATGATACATGTTTGAGGAACAATGCATGGCTGTGAAAACAATTCTTGATTCGTTTCGAGCTTTGCGTCGCACTCCGTGTGGAAAGGCCTTCACCAGAGAACTCCTCCACCTTCCCCAGCTCCACCTGTGTATACTTTACAGGTTACAGGTTACTCTGTTGGGAGTAGGATTATTTCGTGTGTGTGTGTGTGTGTGTTTGTGTGAGAGAGAGATAATTACCTCCAAGTCACTCAAAAGTGTTGGGCTAATAGTGAAACTTTAAGTTCGTAAGCCGTGTGACCTCGCTTGTTTGTAAGATGATGTTAGCTGACAGAGTAACTTTAGTGAGAACAACATGAGCGTGGGTTTTGTGTCATTGTGGGTTTTGGCTATTTTGCTATAGTAAGTATATGTGTGTGTGTGTGTGTGTGTGTGTGTGTGTATATATATGGTTATAAGACCTTTGAATATAGAAATCTTTTGGTGGATTTCAAGCATTTAACAGCGCCCTGCAGTATGTATATATATATATATATATATATATATATATATATATATATATATATATAAGTAAAAAAAAATGCTTATTCTGACATGTACATAATAAAATAATTAGAAAAAGTAAAGACTTTTATTGTGTTTTAAGTGAGTTAAAATATCTTATTTAGACATCTAAAATTACAACTTATTAGTATTTGGTCATTTTAATGCGTCATAAATTGATTTTACTTGTAAACATGGCTGACAGGAAAAAAAGTGGCGTATTTATTTTTGGCTCTAACTAATTCTGCAATTAATATAAATAAAAATAATAATAATAATAATTCCTGGGGGTGGGGTGTTACAACAATCTAAAGCATCATCACACTTATTGTTTTTTCTTTTTTCTTTTCTATATATATATGTTTTGCAGCAGCAGCATAATCTACATCTTTAATAGTAACCGTCAGCAGCAGGAATACAGCTGGAGAGAGATCTATTCCACCAAATACACGAACAATTTCATATCTTATACCGTGCTGCAATCTTCTGAGAGTTGTCATGAGGGAATTAGCAAGCCTTGAACTAACTTACAATACAAAAAATCATTCATACAGGTTCTGATTCCCTACAAACGTTGCTCAATGTTGTGTGTCGGTGTTTGAGGAATGCTGTGTTTAGTCTGGGCAGAGCACCTTATCACATGATGGCGGCCTAGAAGTGATATTATGTATAATTTGGTGGGTGTGTTTAGATGATACCATGCATGCCCAGTGCACCTACACACTTATTCTCAGACATGCTCGCAAATATACACCCTATTGCGCCACCGGTCATTAAATGCTGTTTTTGCAGTGCTTCAGCGTGTATCTAACACCTCCCCTGCTCCTCAGGCTCCTCGTGGGTTCCCCGTGGAAAGGATTTCCTCAGAATCGAAAGGGAGAAATCTATACGTGTGACGTTATCAGCCCCGGAGCCAGCTGCAGCCCACTTAACCTTCAGAGTAAGCAATCCTTCCCGGTGTCAAGAGTCCCGAAGCAAAGTGTGGCATTTTAAGTCTTTTAGAAGTGAAAGCTGAAGATCACTGTGGTTAATGTGCTCTCAGATTCTGTCAGTGTGCCAGGCATATCCAACAGCAACAACATCAACATGAGCCTGGGTCTGACTCTGACTCCAACGGCCAAAAACGGCGGCTTCATGGTGAGAGCGCTCTTCACTTTCTAACATGCTGTTTAGGCACCAGCCCCAGGAACGTTCCCCGTAACTCTAGAAATGATTCTTAAGAAGTCGTATTATTGCGTGTATGTAGGATGTCATGCGCTTGGCGTTGTGTTTCAGACGTGTGGTCCTCTGTGGGCTCAGCTCTGTGGAAGTCTGTATTTTTACCCAGGAGTCTGTGCTGAAGTGAGCCCACAGTTTACTCTCCAGTCGTCCTTCTCTCCCGCCGCTCAAAGTATGAACGCACTTCTGTGTCGTCTCTCAAAGCGTACCGTTCACGTTCTCCAGAAAAGATCTCTGAGCCTGCATAGACAGCAACACAACTACCAAGGACCACAGGACCACAACTATAGTCCTTTTCGTTTTCTTTGTGCGCAAAAATATTCTGGTTGGCTCTTTATAACATTATGGTTGAACCACTGATCCTTGAACGTGTTGGTTGTGTTGCTGTCTACGGAGGGTCATCTTGCGTGACCTATTTCTTTAACCGTCCCTCCAGCAGACTGTTAACACTTGCGTGGTTCCTTGTCTACGCAGCTTGTGGCAGTCTTATGGACATTGCCATAGTTTTGGACGGATCCAACAGTATATACCCATGGGAGCCGATCGTCGCTTTTCTCACGACACTGTTGAAAAACTTAGATATTGGACCTCAAAGCACGCAGGCAAGTCAGAGAGCCGGTGTAGCGCTTTAGCCGCTGTTTGCATGTTTATAGCTTATGCACTTTTTTCTGATTTCATTCTTAACAGGTGACTGTGATGCAGTACGCCGTTGACACGTCGTTCGAGTTCTTCCTGAATTCCCATCAGACCAAAGAGTCCATGATTAAAGCAGCTTCAAATATTCAGCAGAAGCAAGGATTAGAGACTAATACTTTCAAAGCCATTGATTTTGCAAGGTGTGCACGATTCTTTCTGATTAGCGTGACTTTTATCAGCCTGGAGACCGCTGATAAATATACAGTCTTAGCGTTTCTCTGAAAATGCAACACTGACATCTCTAATGTTGCACTACACCTACAGTAACCAGACTAACTAATTAGGTTACTTGGTTACTTTTTAAGGAATGTAATGCATTACATTACTTTTGAGTTACTTTTTACATCTGGGAAGGGCTTGCAAAAATTTATTTTTTCACAAATGTAAAAGCTTAGAAGAATGCATCAATTCTGTAGAGTAGAGGACGGATGTGATGCAGGAGAAGAATGAGAGAACACTAACATGTGTCAGTTTTGCTTAATGGTATGGCTTACCAAAGACGTTGGTTAATACTAGGATAAATAAATGATATTTGTCTTATTTGACATATTTCATTATTGCAGGTTTGTATAACGTGTACTGAATGTGTTTTTGGTTTTGGTTTGGTGAATACAGGTTGATATTTAGCTGGGAACTACAGTAAGATCATGTTCATGTTAAATATGCATATATTACAGGATAATAATTATTTTAGTTTTTGCATAACTTGGCATTATTAGAGTGCGATATAGTATGCTTGTAAATTATATTTTATTGTTTTTTTTATTTGCTTCATATACAGGATCACTTTTATTTCAAGTATCTCAAAAGCTATTTAAAACGTTGCAAAAAATGAATCGTGAAGGCATGATAAAAGCACCATTTGCAATGCAGTACCATTTTATCATAATAAAAAATCAAGAAAACATACCCAAAGAAAGTTATATGCTGAAGCACTATCGTTGTATCTCTGGAATAATTTTGACACTTCACACAGTTTTTACTCTAAACACGTTTTTTTATTTTATTTTGTGATTAACTGTTTATGTCTTGACTTTTATAGAAAGAATGCATTCCTAGCCAAAAATGGAGGACGTCCCGGGGCCACTAAAGTGATGGTGGTGGTCACTGATGGAGAGTCTCACGACGCCAGTCTGAGGAACACGGTCATCTCGGCCTGCGAGAGCCAAAACATCACTCGCTTCGGGATAGCGGTGAGTGAACAAAAAGACACACGTGCATACATGGCTCTTATTATTCACTGTATGTCAGTGTTGTGATAAAAACGTATTTCTGCGTGTCTTAGGTGCTTGGATATTATATTAGGAATGACATTGACACGAGCAAACTCATCGCTGAGATTAAGTCGATAGCCAGCAATCCAACCGAAAAATACTTCTTCAACGTGTCTGAGGAGGCGGCGCTCATAGAGATCGTCGGGACTCTCGGAGACCGAATCTTCAACATTGAAGGTCCGTGATCATTCGGTTTCACTCTATGATGTGTATAAACAAAGGGAGGACGGTTGTCTTTGTCCCTTTCACTGATGTGTTGTCTGACTAGGTGTTGGGAAAGGTTCGGGGGATAATTTCAAGCTGGAAATGTCTCAAGTGGGATTCAGCGCACACCAGACCAGAAATAAGGTTGCGTCTCTATACGTCAGCGTGTTCGGTGTTTTTCTGCTGGTTTTCACTGACTGTTGCTTGTAGGATGTGATGTTACTGGGAGCAGCTGGAGCGTATAACTGGATCGGGACCGTTGTGCACCAAACTGCTCAAAAATCTGATGTTTTGCCCAAAGCTGCTTTTGAGAAGGTCTTGGATGACAGAAACCACAGTTCACTACTCGGTAGGTGCTTTTCATGAAATATCGTAATTGCTGATTGCTTGTAAAGCTATGCTATGCTAACCCTTACCAACAAAGTAGTAGTTGAAGTATATTTTTATAAGTACGTAGTAAGTATTATGTAGTAAGTATACAAACAGCAGTGTACTATATCAGTACTGACCCTCTATAAAAGTATAAGATTAAACTTCATCTAGTTTACATCAGTGCTTTAGATTGTACTGCAACTATACTAAAAACTTAACTTATACTTTACTAATTAGATACTCTTTGAAGTATAGTCTCATTAAACTACTGGTTTAGTATGCTTACTTGCTTTTAACTTGACATCAAGTTTCCTAAATAAAAAATATAGAAATAAACAACATTTTAAACAAAAAGCTGAAAAAGGCCGAATTAGATTGAGAATGATAAGAAAAGCGTAGATAAATCGATCAACAGCCAATAGACACTCATTGTTACCATCGGTCCGCCTTCGGTCCAGAGGATGAGGATAGCGCCCCCTGCCGTAAAACAAAGAAAGCTCAAACACATTTAGACTTCTTCTAAGCATAAGTCAAGAACACTTATATGTCATTTCTGAGAAGTGCATGAAGCACGCTTCTGAGTACATAAAGGGAAGACTAAATAGTACGCTTTCCTATTTTTTCGTTTAAAAGAAGTACACTAACAGCACGCTTTAGCCATCTACAAAAGACCAAAACGTCCTTAAATCATGTTTTGAAAAGAAAAAAACAGATAATTCCTTAAAACGTGTAAAATATTAAGAAGATGCACGTGGAATATACCGTAAGTGCATTCACTTGTTTTTCATATTTTGAAAAAACATGGTAATAGAATAAGAGCAGCATGCTTTATATTCCAGATATGATGTGCGAGAGACTTAAGTAGATGCTAAATAAGTCTAATGTCTGGTGTTCAGGATACTCGGTGACGTCTGTGAGCGACGGCTCGTCTGAGTTTTTCGTGGCCGGCGCTCCTCGAGCCGTTCACAGAGGACAGGTCGTAGTTTACTCTCTGAACAGCCAGAATCAGCCGCTCATCATAGATTCACAGAGAGGAGATCAGGTACCGGTCCGTCTGGGATCTTTGATCGGCTTGGGCTCGGTCCTGTCTTACATCCCTGTGGTGTGTGCTTCGCAGATCGGCTCTTATTTCGGGAGCGTCCTGTGTCCTGTTGATGTGGACGCTGACGGAGTGACCGACCTGCTGCTGGTCGGAGCGCCCATGTACATGAGCGAGGACAAATCAGAAACGGGGAGAGTCTACCTCTTCTCCATCACCAAGGTGCTTGTCTTATTCTTCTTCCACTTCTTCTCGGTGGATGCCCTCCTCTTCCACACTACAACTTACTAATAAAGAGTAGGAGATTTTGTTTGGTACAATATTGTTAGGTTATTGCATACATACCTGTCTTTACATATTTTTTAAAAATACGTAATCGCATCAGAATTTAACTTTACACAATTGACTTATCCCTACCACCTTAACCTACCCATACCACCCAACCTGTCTCTAACTTACCCGTATCCACCTCAATAGCAGCAGAAGTGTTTTACAGCACGATATGAACACAATTAGTACGCTGTACTTATTTTTTGATGCAAGCACATAGTAGTTAAAGCCGTCTAATATAAAGTGTCAGCATCTTTTAATGTTATGCTCACTAAGGCTGTCATTTAATAAAAAATGTAATATAATCTGTAATATTGTGAAATAATATTACAATTTAACATGACTGTTTTTTATTGTAATATATTGTAAAATGTAATTTATTTCTATGAATCAAAGCTGAATTTTCAGCACCATTAGCTTCAGAAATCATTGTAATACACTGATTTGCAGCTAAGAAACATTTCTCGGACACACTTTATTTGGAGATCCGTTTCTCACTATTAACAAACCATTAACTAATAATAATTCCAAAGTAAACTTCTACATTACGGCTTATTAATAGTTAGTAAAGTAGTTAAGTTAAGTTAAGCTATTGTATGGGATTTCAGGATATTTTGACAAATAGTTCAAAAGAACAAAATTGTTTATAAATAGAGATCTTTTGCAACATTAAAAATATCTTTACACAATTTTATGTGTCCCTGCTAAACAAAACCTTTCTGACCCCAGTCTTTTTGAATGACAGTGTATATAATTAGTTTTCTTTTAAAGAATGATTGTAAAAAATATTATAATATTTTTTTGTAAGTTTGAACTCAATTATTTTTAGCTGGTTCATTTAAAATGAAATAAATGAAAGAGTATGTAGTCTACGATAAAGCTTTGCTTGCAGTATATAACACACTGATGCTACAAATTTCATTTAATAAACCATTTAAAGTCTGTATGCTAGTAGTACTAACATACTGTGTCTGTTTTTAACAGGGTGTCTTGAGTAACCAGGGTTTCCTGGAGGGTTCTCAAAAGAATGCTCGGTTTGGGACGGCCATCGCTGCTGTCCCCGATCTAAACCTGGACGGCTTCAGCGAGGTGGTGGTTGGTGCTCCGCTGGAAAGCAATGGCCAGGGTGCCATTTACATCTACAACGGAGACAGAAAGACCGTCAGGAAGCAGAGCTCTCAGGTACAACACAACTTCACAGAGTCCTCAACGCACATTAATGGGGTCATCGGATGCAAAATTCACTTTGCAAGTCGTCTGAACATAAACGAGTGTTGGAAGTGTGTGTACACATCCACCCTATAACCATATTAATCCACCCACTTTTGTTGTTTTAATAATTTTTTAAAAAAACTCTTTCTTAAATCAGGCTGTTCTGAGGTTCCTGTCAGATTGATGTAGTTCTGCACAGGCCCCTCCCACGACAGTTGATTGACAGGCCGCTCTTACTTTAGCCCCGCCCTGAGTGATCTGTCATCAGTCGACTCCGGTGCAGAAGACAAGATGATTAATAGAGCGAGGTGTTTTGTTGTTGGATGTAATAATAATTATAGAAATCATTTACTCCAGACATCTGAGGATTAACATTACTTTAGTTTTAAAGGGAATGTGCTGACCTCTGACCTACAGAAATGTGTCTAACCAAGTGATTTAAGGGTTTTTATAAATTTTTGTAAATCGTCAGTTACCTAATAATGTGCTAGTTAGCTAGTTTTCCGGCTGAAGTTCACGCCAATTATGAGAGGGGCGGGGTCAGCAGAGCTCATTAGCATTTAAAGCAACATGGACAAGAATGGCTTGATGAAAACAGCTGATTTTGACAGCTACCCTTGAGAATTTTTTCCCAAAGTGCGTTATAGACGTTTCATCAAGACGCTATGGCCAATGGCCATTCGATGACCCCTTTTAAATATATCAGAGAGTGTCCAAATTCAGCATGTTCTTACACGTTCAGAAAATTGTCGGAGCGAAACTGGACCCAGCGCTGAAGTTCTTCGGCCGCTCTCTGGACGGCAGAGGAGATATGAACGGAGACTCCATCCCAGATGTGGCGGTGGGGGCTTTTGGGAAAGCTGTCCAACTCTGGTGAGAATTGAAACACATCAGCCTTCTTTTCACCAATCGATTTTCATACTTTGTGGGGGTGTAAAACAGCCAGACCGTCCCGTGTAACACAACACCGCGTTCATTTGTAATACTTCATTATCGGCCCACCTTCGACAACTGAGTTGCGTGCAGAACAGCTGCGGGGACCTCAGTCATGCTGGGATATGTAGATGTGTTTGTGGCCGGGCGAGGGATCGCTCCAGCTGTCTTCTGGAATCCCATTTTTCACCTCAGCAATCCTCTAAGCATCAGCTTTCTGTGGGACTCTCCCGTTTGTTCCAAAAGCCATAAATCACCCGAAGGGTTGCGTTTTAATCGATGCATTCTTGACCTCTCTCCTCATATGGTTTTAGGAGTAGAGGAGTTGCGGTGGTCACGGCCAAGGTTTCCTTCACCCCTGATAAGATCAGTGTCCTGAGCAAACCGTGCCGCTATAGCGGGAGGCAGGTGTCCTGCTTCAAGGCCAAAGTGTGTTTTAGTGCATCATTCAAACCAGTCAATCCACTCGGGCCAGCGGGTAAGAAAACCTAAAGCCCTATGTTCTTTAGGAGATGGACACATTTCAACCGAGGAAGTATGCATTTCAACTTTCCTTTCTGAAAACAGACATCAAGTACAACTTGACCCTGGATGCTGACCTGCAGTCGTCCCGGGTCAGTCCTAGAGGTCACTTCAGCAGCTTGGATCGAGTCGTCCAGAAAGACATCAGCGTCTCTGCGCAGGAAGCGTGTGAAGAGTATGACGTCTATGTGCAGGAGACCCCTGACCTCGTCAACTCCATCGCTTTGCGGGTAGACGTGGTCCTCAGCCATCCGGACGCCAACCCCGTCCTGGACGTCTTCAGTCCTGCTGCGTGGGAGTTCTTTGTGAGTGTTGCAAGAGTTTTAAGCGCCTGTGGTTGACTGTGAAGGACATGTGTTAAGGAGAAAGATGATTCATCTAAACGGTTACGTCCACTATGTCAGGAACTTTCAAAATATGATGGACAAATACGATGATGCCCATTATATCCTGCTTTCTAACATATGTTTTCATTAATACAGAGCCATTTAAAGTATGCTAAGTGAATAAAAATAGTGTTGTAATAATAAATGCATTGTTTGCCAAATAAATGTATATTTTAAATTAGAGATAAATTAAAGAATAAAGGAATTATATATCTATATCTGCACACACCACATGTGTTATGTATATATATATATATATATATGCATACATGCATTTAAAAAAGCATGTTAAGTTTATAATTAAATACGTTTTTCTGATAATAATTTCTAAATATATACTAAATGTGTGTGTATTCATACATGCATAATAAATATGCGTATATATATTACATATTTTTATTTTGATGCAGTTATTGTAATTAATCATTTTTAAGCACTATATATATATATATATATATATATATATATATATATATATATATATATATATATATATATATACATATATATATGTTTATGATATCCTAATAATTTAAAATTTAATACATTTTAAAAATAATACATTTTAAAATAGTTTTAAACTATTTTGCTGTTTTAATAAAATATTTTTAAAAAATGTATTTAAAAAATAGTAACATGCATCTAGTTAGCAGGCAACAAAAAACTATCTAGAAATATGCAAATAAAAAAGACAAATCCTTCAGTACATACATCCCAAGGACAGATAAAGAATGTTCTAGAAAACATGTATTTCTAACAAAACTATAGATACGTTTTTAATTTCTCAAATTGTTGATGCTCTGCCATAGACGCAGAAGTATAGGAGAATGCAAAATAATGTCCAGAAACTGTTCCTAAATCTTCATTGTGGGTGTTCTTTGGGTTTTGGTCCAGATCCCGTTCTCAAAGGACTGTGGAGAAGATGAAGTTTGCTTCAGTGACTTGGTACTGACTGTCCAGAACGAAGAGATACTTGGGTAGGATTCCTTCAAACATAGGACTTCAACCGGACAAAAATACCAATTAACCATGTCTTATTAGGAAATGTGAAATCTGATGTCCATCAAACTACACCCTAAATTCTGTAAATGTTTGGACATTTAAAAATGTGAACGAAACAAGAACGTATTTATGCTCAAAATGAGCTTTTTAATGTCAGTTTCAAACGAATGCCTGCTCCGTGTCTCAGAATAGTTGTGACGAGAGCGTGTTTATTCCTGGGCCCGTTTAGTAATGTCAAATAGTGGATAAAAGTGTCACAATTTTCGCTTCTGTTGTGAATAAATTCTTGGCTCGAGGGATTTTTCGTTTTACTCAAACGTAAAAAATGCTCTAACATTTGGGTTGAGGCAAGCATATTCAAGAGTTTTTGTCATTTCTAGCAAAACTTCCCTGGTGGTCAGCCAGAACAAGAGAAGACTCTCCTTTACCGTGAGCGTGATGAACAGGAAGGAGAACGCATACAATGCTCGAGTGTCGGCCAGCTACTCCAGTAACCTGTTCTACGCTTCTGTCACGCCGCAGGTTCATCAAAATCTTGCATACAGCATCCCAACCATCATTTAAGTGCAATAGGCATATTCTGCTGACGTGTTGAAGAGCAGCTGTGTGGTTCTTGTTGCAGACTGATGGAGCGGAGGTGAAGTGCGCTCTGATGAAGGAATCAGACACGCTCGTCTGCCAAGTGAGTTATCCGGCGCTGAGGACCGACCAATCGGTGAGAGACACGTCTGTCAGCGGCGACGTTCACATCTGATTCCGACCGACGCGGTCGTGATGGTTTCGTGTGTCTTCCACAGGTCACGTTCGTGGTCAACTTTGACTTTAACTTGAATCGGCTTCAAAAACACGCCGATGTGGTGTTTGAGGCTTTGAGGTAAACCAAAAAACATTTGATCGCTGTGCGTATGCTGAGAGCCGTGTAGAGAATTGCAAAAAATCTGACGGTCCCTCAAGGATGAAACTATTGGGGACTCGTTCTGTTAATCACTGTTTTATTGGTTCATTTGCTCCGCAGTGACAGCTCTGAGGAAACTCCCGCGGACAATAAAATCTCCGTCTCCATTCCCGTCCAGTACAACTCTGAGATCATCCTCAGCAGGTCAGGCATAAAACATCTGCTCGTTCTGCTCAAACGTTAGACTAATACTTTTGTTGTTGTTATTGCTTTTTGCAGCAAAGTTAATTGATGAAATATTTAATCTTTGAAAAACATCTATTGTTTTTAAACTTTGCTTAAAAAACAACTAATGTATTAAGCAGCACAGGTGTTTTCAGCCTGTTAGATTAATATATGAAGAATCTAAATTCTGCTTTAACATAAAAGATTGCCTTCCTTTGTTTAATGTCTATCACAATGAAAAAATCTAAAAGGGAGAGCTTTATTGTCTCAGCGAAGGCGTCAACCATGGCATCTATTCAATAATTTAAATTAAAATGAACATTTACACTCAATACGTTGCATTCTGTTTAATAATATACTTCAGTACTGAGGTACACATAATCACTTTAATAATGCCGCTCTTTGCACTCAGTGTACATAACATCTATGTTAAGAAAATATTCTATTTTTGCTTGGTGCAAATAGCTGCTGCCATAAATTAAATTGTAACATAAATGTTAAAAAGTTAGTTTTAATGGTTATATTTTACAATATATTGCATTTTTGATCAAATAAATGCAGCCACGATGACTTTTGACAAAAAATATATAAATATATATAAACCAAACATTTGCCTGACCTCGCAATTATTTGCATTATTAATTTTTAGAAAATGTTAGATGTATGAGAACATTGCTTGGGAAAACTTGAAGTAACGCAAGTCGCACAATAACTTTTTTCACCTGGAGAAGTTATGCATTACTTTTAACTTCACGAGAAACATCCGAGTGACCTTTTCAAATAAATGATGCGAGTTACTTTACTTCCCTTTATTTTCCATAAAAAGTAGCTAACACGATTTGTGTAACTTTAGTAACTTTCCCCGACAGTGTTTCTACTTGATCTCTGAACCCATCCGTCTTCTCTTAATATCTTTACTGTTCTTCAGAGAATCAAACATAAATGTTTACTTGCTTGAAAAAGACAACCGCTTCTCAAGCACAGTGAAGGATTTCAAGGACATCGGCCCAGATTTCAACTTTAATGTAAAGGTGAGCTCGCGTGAAGCGGAGGAATCCTTCACTAACGCCAGTCTGCTGCTTCACGGAAGTGTATTTATTTCTCCAGGTTTCTACAGGAAGCGTCCCGGTCAGCCTGGTTTACCTCACTGTCTCGCTGCCCGACAGCACCAAAGCTGGAAACCCTCTCCTCTACACGACCAGCGTCAAAGCCTCGCCCGTGAGGATCCTTACCCTCACACACACACACACACACACACACACACACACACACACACACACACACACACAGAGACATACACACACTCTCACACACACACACACACACACACACACACACACACACACACACACACACACACACACACAGACACACACACACACTCACACACACACACACACACACACACACACACACACACACACTCACACACACACACACACACACACACACACACACACACACACACACACACACACACACACACACACACACACACACACACACACACACACACACACACACACACACACACACACACACACACACACACACACACACACACACACACACACACACACACACACACACACACACACACACACACACACACACACACACACACACACACACACACACACACACACACACACACACACACACACACACACACACACACACACACACACACACACACACACACACACACACACACTCACACACACACACTCACACACACACACACACGCACACACACACACACACGCCATCGTAAACACTGTGGAAATGATTTAACGTGACATCTCCCGCAAACAGGCTGAAAAAATCCACTGCGCAGACAGTCAACTGATCGATCCGTTTAGGATCAGCAAAGCCCCCTACACGGCCCGATTCACCGAGCAGAGCTTGAGAGGAACAGACGAACTGGTCAGTGCTTGAGGACCTAAAAACATCCGCTCTCATTACTGATCGTGACACACAAAGGAAGTACTAATGAATTAAGCATGAAACCCAGTAATATTAGCGATGTTTTGAATTTGCTGTAAATGACGCTGATTTGCATGATGACTCTTCCTGTCTCTGATTACAAAGAACAGGATGTCTTCATTTCCATCTGTTCTCCATCCACAGAACTGCAACACAGCCACGTGCCGCTCAATGCAGTGTGTCCTGAAGGACCTGCAGGAGAAGAGCGATTACTACGTCAACGTCACCACAAACATATGGAACGGCACCTTTGCGATGGTGAAGAAAGTCGTGCTTTTTTGCGTCAGTCTGTTTAATGTTGGGGTTAACGGTGTTTGTTGATTACAGGCTGATTTCCTGTACACCGTGCTCTCTGTGAGAGCTGATATAGAGACGTCTCAACCAGAGCTGCTCTTCATCGAACAGAAACACCTGCAGGTACAGTCAAACTATACAGCCAAAACAAAACATATATATATATATATATACACACAGTCATGGCCAAAAATATTGGCACCCTTGCAATTCTGTCAGACAATGCAACACACACTCTATATATAGAATTATATTTTGTATATATATATATTTTTTTTTTTTTTTTTTTTTTTTTTTTTTTGTTGTTGTTGTTTTTAGCATTGGAACACCACAAAAAACAGAAGAAAAACAATTCCACAAACCCTTAACTTAATATTTGGTAGCACCCTTTTGGAACATATGTGTGTATATATATATATATATATATATATATATATATATATATATATATAGATTTATATATTTCAGTCAAATAAAACACATTTATGTCTCAGTAAAAAAAAAAACTTTATATTTGTTGACTAACACATTTGAATAGAAATCAGAAAGGAACATGCATAATATTTAATTGATAATCACTGATATCAATACTACTGATGTCTCTAAAGTTGTCTCCAATAAAGTTATCAATTTGAACATTTATTAGACTACTTAACTACTTGCATTACAAAAATGTTCAATTAAATAAGGATGAATCTTTATCCTATATTTGTCCTATAAACAAACCTATGCTATAAAATCGAAAATGTATTTTCTTGTCCTGAAATATGGCTTGGTCTAAGTGTTTTTAAAATGATCTTTCATTGAGCATGCATTTTTAATATTTTTTTGCTGTTTGGATCACCAATCATTGGCCAGTGTGGGCTACATTTACAATTCAACACTTGATTGCAGGTTGAAGTCAAAGTGAGCAAACCTGGAGCTAAAGGAGACGTTCCCATGGGCGCCATCATAGGAAGTGTTATCGGCGGGCTGTTGTTGTTGGCTCTTGCCGTCGCATTGCTTTGGAAGGTACTTTACTACTGTTTTCATGTTTATTTGGTGTGCATCTTCTCGTTGTCTTCTTTAAACATCCTCGTATTGTTTGCCTTCAGCTGGGATTCTTCAAGAGAAAGTATCAGCCGATGATGAACGCGGCTGAGAACGGAGCAGAGAATCAGGAGCTGCAGGAAAACAGCGAGACACCTTGAGACATCTCTGCTTCCTTCAGGATAGCCAAAGGGCTAGAAAGAGCAAGCTGGGGGTTTAAAAATTGCCAGTTTCTGAATAGCAAGTCAAATCCTGGCATTCGAAACCCGTTCATCTTTCGCACGTTTCCCTGCTTGACTTGAATGCTGGCGAATCTTTTTGGCGCAGTCTTTCCGCTTCCATTCATTTCCTGAATAGTTAGATGTTTTTGACTATAGTGACTCTTCAGAAGTCATGAGTGGTGAGTGTCTTTGAGCTCATTTAAACTATAGCTGCAGGCCTCCATCCACCACAGAAGCACCATCTTCATTAGTTCATCGTTCTTGTTCTGTTTTTTTCCTCTGTTCGCATTTTGATAGGAAAGGATGATGAATACAAAAACAATGTTCAGACTTTAAAATATGGAGCACAAAACCAGTCTTAAAGGAATAGTTCACCCAAAAATGAAAATGACCCCATATTTTACTCACACCGAAGCCATCCTAGGTGTATATGACTTTCTTCTTTCAGAGTTTTTAAGAATGTACGCCGTCTCTTCCAAACTAGAAATAGTTTTGTTGCAAAAACCCATGGATCTGCTTCAGAAGTCACGTGATAACCCCCCGAAGGCTTATAGGTTAGTTTTACATTGCGTAAAGGTTAGTACGTAATATCTGATTTCCAGAGCGTCAACATAGTGGCCGCTGTCCACCAGCATTACACAGCTTGAAAGAGACGGGATACATAAAACAAATCTGTTCGTCTGATCAAAGAAAGTCATAGACACCTAGGATGGCTCTGATGTGAGTAAAATATGGAGTGACTTTCATTTTTGAGTGAACTATTCCTTTAAGACTCTCTGCCAAAAACACATTGTACTGGTCAAAATGATCAATTTTTCTTCAGCAAAAATAATTAAGTAAAGATCATGAGGATATTTCCTACCATATCAAAACCTTTTTGATTAGTAAGAACTTCATCTGGACAACTTTAAAGGTTTTTTTGCACACTCAGATCACAGGTTTTCTAATTGTTGTATGTCAGCCAAACATTGTCTGATCATAACAAACCACATATCAATGGAAAGATTACCCCAAAAAAAAACATTTAGCTTTTATATGATGTATAAATCTCAATTGTAAAAAACTGACCCTTATGGCTGGTTTTGTGGTCCAGGGTCACGTGGAGCTTTATATGTTATTGAATTTCAGTTGAAGCCAAGACGAGGTCTACTCAGAGTCAAGAAATCAACTTTAGGAACGGACTCCATCATAACTCCACTGCACAAATACACAAAACTTAGGCTGCATGTGTGTGTAGCGTCACACACCTTACCAAAGATCTTAAGATGTATGCATATCCTAACATACCAGGCCTAAAGAGATCATCGGTGGCGTACGAGGACCTTTGATTAACTTTAGTGAACAAATTTGCTCATTTATTTCATATACCGGAGTACTGCGTTTCCCAAACTCTTCTCCCTGAAATTCTAAAGGAGTATTTATACAGTATCTGTGAAGAAAAGCCTTCGCAAAATTGTATTGAGACCATTTTTTATGAAACCATAAAAAAGGTTTATGCCCGAAGCAGCTTTATCATGGTGAACATGAGCAAATACCTCCAGGAGTGAGCCGTGCCACTGAACACAACACATCAGGGACATACATGAGAAAATACATCATTGTGACTACTTGCACAAATCAATCAAGTTATAAATAAGAAACACTTAACATTAATCTTGATGTAAGCAATACATAAAGCAATTTTTAATGCAGCTTTTACGCAATGCATTGTTTCTTATTTCTAACTTGTCATTATTTGTCAAATTATATTTACAAATGTATAATGACATTTCAAACTACTTAACTGCTTTAAAAAAGCGCCCCGTTACGCCATTTTTAAGCTATTATTATTGTTTTGGGCGTCTCCTACAGTAGCTTTCATTAATTCAGTCTCACTAAACCCCTCCCTTCCGTGAGCTTGCTCTGCTCTGATTGGTCAGACGGCCTAGTCTTTTGTGATTGGTCTACAGCACACAGCTTTAAACGATGTTTGTGGGCGTGGTCAGGTTATTATGCGGGAACGACGTGAATGCGTAGCATCGTTTGAATTAGGAACGCCTCGTTAAGACGATATAGAGTCCGTTCTTTATTTTAGGAGACAGTAACTTGATTTATGGTCACAGAGCGTTTACATTCACAGTATTGGAAGTGGCTTAACAGGGGCACACGATGTGGTTAAATATTGTGAAATGTCAAACATGTGTTTCAAACAATACTACATGATTTCAGGGTGATCTTCTACTGATGTGACGTTTTTCGGAAGTCTTTGAGGATTTCCCTTAATGTTTACATGATGTTTTTGCACTGGTACTACTTTTTAGACGCTTTCTATTCAAGAGAAAAAGTATGATGTTTTGATTAAAAGCTTTGTTTCATCAGGTGTTACAGGAAAACTTTGAGCTTTGTATTTTTTCAATAAAACTCGCTGGCTAGTTAACGGCTCAGCTTTGTTTGGGATCTTTCCCAGCATCCGCCCACAAACACTCCTTGTTCTCCTTCCAGCGAGGCTCTCCAGACTCGTATATTTCCTGAAAAGAACAAAATAATTACAAACATGTTCCAAACAATTGCGCAATGTAATATACGAAGTCAAATGATTACACTTTGATGGCAATAATTACAAGTTATTGTAAAAAAAAAACCAAAAACAGTAATGGTTCCACAAACGGTAGACTCTAGTGTCTTATAGCTTTATGATGTTTACTTAAAACTCTAATAACTGTTCTGTTATGCTGACAGAAGTATTTGATTACATAAAACTAACTATAAAAAGTGTTTTTTGTTTTGATCTCATCAAATATTCAATAATTAACTCAATAAGCAGAAGTTATTTTTAACTTTAGTTTGTAGTTTCTGCTTTTATCGGCTTCACCGTTCAACCCTGTTACCAGGATGGTCAGAAAAAGTGATTAATTAGATATTGCTCATAAATGATGAAGTGTAAACCGTTATATATGGGCGTGCTGTAAACATGTTAAACGAATGAAAAGGACATTAAATAGAATACATTATTATTAGAAGACACTGTACACTAATCCGCACTATTTTAATGTTTCTGTGGGAATATATTATTGTAAATATGATCAACTGTTCTACTCCTGATAACAATAACTCCCGTGATCATGAATATTAATCACGCTGTCTGCGTTCGCTCGAACTGATTGGCCGAAATCAAAACAGAGACGAACAGGTGAGCGCCAGCCAATGAGATCGTCGTTAGCGCATTAGCTCCGCCCCCTACCAGAGAAAATAAGCTGCAGAATTCCAAAGGAACTCTTATTTTGACACGAAAGAATATCGTTTGCGTGCAGCGCGACCATCCTGCGTTTCATGTAAGACTCTGTAGCTCTGTATCTTCACACATTCAGATGAACTGAGCCTATAATAAATTAAGTAGCGCCGCAGTTTATTCTTAAACAAGTTTGTTAATAGTAAATAAGTTTGTTTGTAGCTCATTTGATACTTAATCGGACCGATCTCTTTTCGTTCTCCACACCTTTTTCCAGATGGGCACGGTGGCTTTGAGCGTGTTAATGCAGTACTTGAGCGCCTCCAGGGAATCGGTTCTGTGCGGCGAGGAGATCCCTATCAGAACGCTGGCTTCCGTCACAGGAACCACACTGCGGGCAGAAAACATCCTTTAGACGGAGTCGCCTCACAACGACCCACTTCTTCTCTGACCCAGACTCGCCCAAGCCTGTGCTGTACGGTGATGTGTCTGACGCTCGGCCACTTGGTCCGGATCTCGCCGCAGATCTTCCGGAGCTCGGACTCCGCCATCGGAGCGTACGCCTCGTACTCGAGACGCAGCACTTTCTTTCCCTCGAAATGATCCCTGGTGGTTCCTGAAACGGGAGACTGCGCATGAAACCGACGCGTAGCTTTGAGAAAGACGCGTTTGAACGCAACGAAGACTGACCGATAAACAGAGACACGGCCCCACAGGAGGGACACGTCACCGACTGAGACACACGGTCGGCAGAGAGCTGGTCTGTAGTGAGCGCGATCACATCCCGACCCCCATCTGCAGCCATGCCTGCACAAGAAACAGCTTCTACATAATATTAGGATTTAGGATGTTCTATTATATTAGTAGAGTAAGACAGAGAGGAGGGGCCCACCGTGGTGCTGTGTCTATCCTCCACTGAGGGGCGGTATAACGGCCACCTCGTCCCCGTCTCTGAGCGTCAAGGGCTGCTCTCCCAGAGACACGTACTCCTGACGCACGGCCAGAACCACCTGATCCCGTAACACAGAGAGTCTGCAGAACAACCAAACCAAGAGAAATGATCACAGAAGTGAACAGAAACACCCAAAAGAGGAGCCCAGGGGCCAGAGAGCTTTGCTTTGACCCATGAGCTCGGGTTTAACAGGAGGAAACCAAATAAGGCACATCTTTATTACTATTTACTTTTTATATTTGTACTTTTATTGCAATATTTGCATTAAAATGTCAAATATATATATATATATGATTTAAAAAAATTGTAAAATATACAAATGTTTTTTAAATGTTTTAGTACTTTATTACATTTTATTTAGTGTTATCAAATTATTTAATACAACCAAAATAATGTGTACTGCACACGTAACATGACAAAATATATACATTTATATATTGCAACTCTTACACACACACACACACACACACACACACACACACACACACATATATATATATATATATATATATATATATATAATATTTTTTTCTTAAATATATACACGTTTCTATTCATAAATACACACAGCATGCACACATATACTATGCTTCATTACTATTTTCTTTTTTGCAATCGTTGCATTGAAATGTTAAAAATATATATGAATATGATTTTTAAAAAGTAAAATATACAAATGTTCTTTAAATATCAGTTTTAGCAATTTATTACATTTTATTTAGTGTTGTCAAATGACAATAATCTGAAATAATATGTGTACTAATATATATATATATATATATATATATATATATATATATATATATATATATATATATATAAATACACATGTAACATGAAAAAATATATACATTTATATATATAAATTCTTATGGGGTTTTTTTTTTTTCTTTTTTATATATATATATTTGGTGAATCTATACATGCATGTGTTTGTCTATGCACCTCGGATGTCTCGTCTCCAGATCCTGCCACAGCTGGAGAGAGGAGATGTTTGACGGCACGGAGATGCTTTCTGCTTTAAGTCCCGTGATTTCGGCACTTCTTGCAAAGTACAGAACCGACACCTGCTTGACGTGAAGACATTTATTAACAATAAAAACACTTCTCGTAACACTCGGCTTCACTGAAAGTCACGAGGGATCAAAGTTACATAAATATGAAGCGTTTTAATTTCTCGCTTCTGGGCAGGAAAAGCAATCGTATATAATTACTTAATGAACGAGCAAGTGATTTATAAAGGCTCTGGGAAGCAGACTCACCTCGGTATTCATGTGTGTATATCGACTGAACGACAACTAAACTTCAGCCCCTCGCCGCGTGCGTCGGCTCGTCTTCCTCAAAGCCCCGATCTGATTGGTTCCGCTTCAGGTCAGCTGACTCGTGACGGGGCACAGACACGTGACGCTCTGTTTACCCCGGAACTCAATCAACTCTTGCGGGCCTTTAAAAGGACGTCTTATAAAATTCGCGCTTTTCCTTCTCTGTTAAATCTCCGTCGACCTCTCGTCACTGAAATAGTGATGTTTACTAAAACTAGCTCCGCGTTTCATTCCACCCTTCACCGGCAGGTGTCTCCAAAGTCACTAAACTAACGGGGCCACTCGCATAGTTGGGTCCCCAAATATAATATAGGCTCACTTTCTTCATTGTTTCTATATTTAGAGACTTTATATATATATATATATATATATATATATATATATATATATATATATATATATATATATATATATATATATATATATATATATATATATAAAGCTATCAGTATACAGGAAAAGAAACATTTTAAAACAATAGATCAAACGCTCGTTTGGCCGTTATTAAACAGCCCATGGCTGTTTTTGTTCAGTAAGACAATTCTGTGTGGCATTCGATCAATGCAGTGACATCTGCAACCACAGACCACAGCTGTGCAGCGCATGTCTCTGTTTCACAGGCATTGTTATGAACAACGTGTGGTAGGAGACACTTGCAGAGTCCTGCATTTCTCCCAGTTTTCCAACAGAGGGACAGCAGGCAAAGGCGTCCAACCCTGACATATCTGGCAAGCCCATTTAACATTTACTGCTTAAAAAAAGCACCAGTTCTGTGTAACTAGTAGGCTTAATACTTTGTCTTTACCTACTAATAGACGAAATCTTTTTATAGTGACATCGAGGCAACTGCGCCCAACCCAGACATACATGGCAACCCAATTTAACGAGTTTACCAGTAAGCCTACTACTTTGTTTTACTTACTAACGGACAAAAACACTCAAATGGTGAGTGCAATATGTATATGTAAAGAAAAGATACCAAGACGAGTCTAATCACCTTTATTTATAGCGCTTTTAACAATAAAGCAGCTTATGGTATCAATAATGCAAAATACTGCTTACCAGTAACTAAAATAAGTTATGTGAAGTAGTACGTCATAATTGTTACTAGTACAACTAAAACAAACTTAAATAGGGGTAGAACCATATTTAAAAATACAAAACATCATACAATATTGTGTAACTATATAAGTATCGCTCAGCTGATTAAATATCTTTCAGTTTAAACTGTGAGGATCAAATGATCTAGAACCGTTATAATGTGTGTGCCGTTGTTAGAACAGTAGACTTATCCTGTACATCCATGATGATTTCAGTGTGGCGTCTAAACCGGTTTATAACTGGCATACACACACCGTGAGCACAGCTAGCACAGCTAGATTCTCCACCTCGACCGCTCTGATATGCTGAAGCGCCCGCCATCTTGGAGCGGTCAACATGCCGTCAATCACAGCCAAAATCATGACTTTTCCAACACTGCACAGACTCTGCTGGGAAGATTTACATTTTTAAAGATATGGGACAACCTTTCAAAAGGTGAAAATGTGTTGATTTGTGTTTTTATGTACGTGATACCAAACTACCGCAGCTAGCTGATGCTGTGCTAGCCAGCGCCTTTGTCTTTTTGTATTGTGTTAGTTTAGCAGAAAATCAGCATTAGCCTGTGTAGACCTAGGTGTTTATACGTGCATATATCTCTCCGGTGTTAGGACGCTCGCTCTGCTCTCCAGGGTTTAAGGACGGTGTATATAGATCTGTTGCATTGCACTACGAACCATACGTCGTTTTCAGCTCCTCAATGTGTTCCTGCAAGTATTGTAGCAAGTAAAGTACTAATGTCTGATGAGTATTTATGGAGCAGCTCATCTGAACCGGAAGTACAAACACGATCAACTAAAGCACGGTGATCTACGCGAGATGCACAGCTTCTTCCCAGGAGTTTCACATCGAGTCCCTCGTAGTGTAGACGGCCGTAACGCAACACCCTGATTGCTTCCTTTTGAAGAAGGATTCGTTGTACTATATTTACGGGGTTGACCCTCAGGAGGACCAAACAACTGTCTCAACTATTATTAGAATAACCGTATCCTTCAGTCTATTAATACTCGTCAAAACTCACAGTAATAGGCCGCTTTAAAACACGTATTATCACGACGGAAATGGGTCTCAATCCACTCAAAGCAGACAATTTTATACATATTAAATACAATAAAATACTTTATTATATTATTAAGAAATATCTCATTGTTGAATATAATATCACACACAGAGGTGTTGTCTCTATTCATATGGTTTTGCTGTAGATTATATACAGCTTTATTAATAAAGAGTGTAGTAATGAAGTAATTTATAAATGGTTTATAGTAATCTGAAAGTTTGTTATGGTTAGTTAGACCATAATATAAGTCAACAGGATTAAATGAACCAGTTGTATTACAAAAACTGACTATAGCTTTTTAGAGAAACATTTAAACATTTGATGTATTCTTTCTCCGTTTTGTATTATTTATGTGTGTCCTGTTCTCGTTTCTCACTGTATTAATAAACACGCACGTTTAGAATGAACAAAACACTTATTAGCATGCATATATTACTAGAATATTAGCCATTTAGGAAAAAGTCGTAGTTAACGGTTTAAAAAGTGTTCCCAGTATTTTGTATTCGTGACAATACAAACAATGTATCGCCAAACAATAGTGTTTACGTTTTATACAGAATAGATATGTATCAAATTCTTCACATTTCTGTCTCTCTCACACACACACACACACACACACACACGAAAAAAGACACGAGTTTTAGGCATCAGTCCATTTATCTTATAATTCCCCTTATCTATATAATGTTATAATGTTAAACTGAATTATAATAACAGCAGTCGTTCTCACAAACGTGTATTTTTCACTATGGCCTTTGGCTGGACAAACACCTAATGCTCAACCCTGTTACCGTGAGTTAAAAGAGTGTTTTCAGAAACATCACCATTAAGATCTAGATTACAGACACCTCGCAGGGTCAAGACCTCGAGAGAAAAAGTCCACCCTGTTACTCTGACACATCTCAGCTCATTAACATATTCATGTGTTTTCTGAGAATGTTCACAATCCTACAAAGCACCAAAGGTTATCCCCTCTAAACGAGCCAGTATTTATTCTGCAATTTCTGTTTCGTAAAGTTCAAGTTCAAAGTCTGGCATATGTTGAAAGGACAAAAAAAAAATTATTTGTTTCAAATAACGGTTATGCTTTCTTTCCACATTAAACACAAACAGACCCCAAATCACTTTTCCGCAGTTTTCCAGCTCTTTGAAAGCCCCTCCAAACTCAGCCCCAAATCACAGCGCTGCTCTCGAGGGGAGAAAGTTTCTAGACCTCCAAATGTCACCTGATAAATTTCGGTGGGCAAACTGTTACAGCGCTCTCTCCCCAACCCCTGAGAAGTACGAGGCCCGCCCACCGCAGGCATCCAGCTCGGGACCCCATATAGATTTAAAAAGCGCGACGGAGTCGGTGTGTGTGACAGTCGGGGAGCGCGGAGCTTCGGGAGAACATCTGTCCGTCTGTAGTCCGTCTCCACTCTCTCTGAGGATGCTACGCTTACCGCAGCTCCGGCAGGGCGCCATCGCGCTTCTCGTGTGGTTCGCGCACTTGATGGAGCAGCAGAAAGTACAAGGTAAGGTGGCACCTATCCTTCTCGTGCGGTCCGAGAGTCGGGACGAGGGACGTTACGCGCCGATGAAGCCACCCGGGCATTGATTCGGTCCGGTCTCGCGCGTAAAGACGAGGCGGAACGACGGGAACCCGTTTGCGGGAGACCTGTGCGATCTTAAAGCAGGCATTCGCTGGAAATGCACTTGCTGTCCGGTCTCGAAACGATTCGTGTTTTCAGAAACTTTTTTTTAACGTTTAGAAAGGCACGAACGGGTGCGCGGTGCTGACGCGCAGAGAAAAAACCCGCTTGAGTTTCTTAAGAGTTTGAGTGGATTCAGATGGCAGGAAGACTTGGAATTTAAAGCAGAGTTGCTTTAAAAATGTCACTTTTTTTTGACCTGGATTACCTCGTAATGTAACTTGGCACTAAAAAGTAAGCAGATATTCAATACTGAGGGGGCAGATATTTAAGGTTAATAAAAAAATGACACATAACCCCCAGCGTCCAAGTGGCTCTGCTTGGCTTCAATGACATGATATATGAGCAGAATATTATTCCGCACGTAATAAAGGGGCTCTTTCCAGCTGGCAACTGCTGGCTTCAGCAGGGCAAGAACGGGAGATGCCAGGTCCTCTACATGTCTGGGATGAGTCGGGAAGACTGCTGTAGAAGTGGCCGTCTGGGCACGGCTTGGACCGAGGAGGATGTGCCCAATAACACACTCTTCCGGTGGCTGATCTTCAACGGCGGTGCACCGAACTGCATACCTTGCAAAGGTACCACATGAGAGTGATTTCTTCATTTGGATGACCGGAAATAATCTGGAAGAGGCTTTGAATCGAAGTCCAGTCCAGAGCTGATATGTCCATTAATTATATCCTTCTTTATTGATTCCACAGAGACTTGTGATAATGTGGACTGCGGTGCTGGAAAGCGGTGCAAAATGAACAAGCGGAATAAGCCTCGCTGCGTTTGTGCCCCGGACTGCTCCAACCTCACCTTCAAAGGGCCCGTGTGTGGCTCCGATGGGAAAACGTACCGGAACGAATGTGCCCTCCTGAAGGCCAAGTGCAAGAGACACCCGGACCTGACTGCTCAGTACCAGGGAAAATGCAAAAGTACGGTCACTTAAACCTTCAGATGCACTTCAGACATTCTCCTAACTATAAGTAACTATAAGTAACTAACTCTCATTAATCCACATGTCTATGACTCTCAGAGTAGAGCGTTAGGGCGGGTTTAGGGTCAGTACAATTAGTTGACATATACCTGCTAAGTTTCGGTATGTTGTGGAGCTACTAGTCTACTAATACTCTAACTGCTAGTTGATGTAGTTGAAGAGTTACTGACGGTTAGTAGAATGTTTAGTGGACTATCACAATAAAGCGTTACCCAAGTCAGTACTTACTTACAAATAGTGTACATTCTTGTAATAAAAAACAACAACGCTCCATCTCTGAAACCACTGACCTCACGCAGGCCGTTCATTCTACTGAATAATGTTTTAACTCACTTGTATCTTTGTTCCCGTTTTTCATGATCCACTCAATTCCCAGCGGATATAGAAAGCTTAGGTCCCCACTTAATGTTTTCTTGCAGAATAACCCGTTTTATGGAAAAATACTTCACATTACAGAATTAAAATGTCCACAAAATACTATTACTCTGCCTTTGACTATTGTGGATCTTCTGGGATCACGTAAGAACTGTTTAAACTAGACTTTTTTAACATTTAAGGCTCAATTGTCAATAAAACCTGCATTAAAAAGGACCCGAACGATCACTTGATTTCTTTTTAATAAAAAATACCACGCCTACCGAAATACATACTTTAATGCATTGAAAAAATATAAAGCTAGTCTGACACCGGTATCGCGTAGCCAGGTGTGAGCGCGCGTTAAACAGAAGCAACTGATGGATAGTTGTTGTTTTGGCTCAGGATCGTGTTACGATGTGCGCTGTCCTGGGAGCTCCACGTGTGTGCTGGACCAGACCAACAA
>NC_056708.1:804352-869352 GCF_018831695.1 Puntigrus tetrazona
TTCGTTCTCTGATTATCTGAACGTGGTGTCAAAGCGGTATGAAGCTCAGGGTCATCGCAAACTGCTCGTCGAGACAAATCATTTAAAACGTCCATAGGCTAGCTAGGCTACATGTTTTGAGCATTACAGAAAATTTGATAGTGATTTTTAGTCCTCAATGAAGGTTGTGCTTTGAATAAAACTGTGTATGGCGCTGCTGAATGTGTTTGTGTAATGAACATAGCAGACATACCGTGAAATAACTGCTAAAAGACGCCTTCATATCGAGTTATCCTCGCGAGATGCAAGCAAGCGCTAACACACGACCTGTAGTTGAATCACACGCAAGTGACTCGTACGAGCGATTCATTGAATGAATCATATACTCACGAACTAATGAGTATCCTGCTGGTAAGGTCACAGGAATCCTAAAATCCGGTGTGCTGACATTTATCAGCTTCAAACCTTAAAATGCACACGATAACGCTAAATAAATCCACTTTATCATCTACACAAAGCGGAGGTTCAAATAGAAATGTCTAAAGATGGATGTGCGCTTGTTTAAACTTTAACTGCAACTGTGTAACGCTTTAAACTATTCTAATAGGCTAATAAGCAATTAGCGAAGAGAACCTAAAGTAAAGTGGTAGTTGTGCAAATTAGCTTAAATAATAAAAACAATCGATGAATAACATTTCTGGTACAGACAGTCCTCTACTGACGTGAAAGGTCTAGTTTTCTGCCAAGTTCATGCGAGGACACTCTTTTTCTCTCTAGGTATGTAAACCAGTACAAAAGGACAGCGGTCGAAAAAGCATAAAGCGTTCTGTGGCGCAAACAAAATGTTTGAAGAGAAGCCGTCTGGAGGGAGCTGAGCTCTGTGGGTCATTTCCTGACCGTTCATTGAGTCTCTCTAGCAACCAGTCGGCCGGATCCCCGCTGGCTCTCTCATAGAAGTTCAATAGAAACGTGCGAGACAGCCTCTGGTCCGCCGAGGTTCAGCACGCTCTGAAACAGAACCAGAGAAGCAATCGAACGGCTCGTCCACCTCTGATGAAGGTTTCTCTTCCGGCTCATGCACGCGACACGCAGAGCTTCATGTCGGTTTACACACTCTTTGGTGTTTACAGAGCGTTATTAAAACCAGAGATCGCTGCAGAGCGACTGACTGATGGCCCTTCGTGGAAAATCCTCGCTTATTAATGTGCTGTTGACTGCTTTTGCCATTTCAGAAATGTTCTCTATTAGCGGTCGTATAAATTTGGTTTGAGTTTTAACAAGGAAATGGAACGCAGAGAGCCATCAAAAGAGGCGTACGCTTCCTCCAACTTCAATGCGCCGACTGAGAATCGTAGTGGAATCAGAGAGGGAACCGAATCTGCCGTTAAAAACAATCAGCAATTAAACCCTGACTCCAGGCTTTGAAACCAGATCACAGAGAGCCGCTATTAGAGACTATCTTTGTTAGTCCTAACGTCGCTAAGAAGAGGTTTTCTCGCTCGCTGATGGAGAAAGCGTCCCAAATGAGCGTGCATGCCTCGTTACCCCAGACGGGCCGTGTTGTGAAGCGCTCAATGTACATTTTGTCCTTACGTTTGACCCTCGTGTTGCAACACAATGCAAAATGCCATTCACTAATGGAGCCCTGACTCATTATAATCAGTCATGGGAACGTGTTTGTGGAGGTACGGCGGAGATAGGAAGTGAACGTTTCTCATGAGCATGAAGGGAAAAAGCCATGCAAAAAGGCTCACTGCTTTTCGGACGCATGTGCTTTTGCTTTGAGCGAGCGTGGCCTCGTTCGGCTCACTTCACTGCCGCTTCTTCAGTTCTGTTGTTCTTTCTTGCCCAATTTTGAGGTTTTTTGGGCTGTTTGGCTTTTTGTAGCATGCTGTGTCCGAACAGTAGAACGAAAACATCCAAAACGCACTTCTAAGTGTTTATTTCATTTGCATCCATTATAGCCTTCGGTTACTTTCTTTCAATGAGGTCTTATTATTTTTAAAAGCTGTTTTCTCAGAATTATCACTAAAGTCAGGCGCCTTTAAAACATTACAGTTTTAGTCCTATCTATATTCTGAAGGTTTTCACATAATTTTGTTTACGTAATTTTAAATTTTATAACATTTCAATCCAAAAACATTCTTTTTTCTTTCTAGCTTTTTTTCACGAAGCCAGTTTCTGCCAAAGAATAAAAAAATATATATATATATATATATATATGCAATTGCCACTTTTATCTCACACAATTCAGATTTTTATTTTCACAATAAAGAGTATTGGTTGCTTTAAAGAAGGTTTATATATATATATATATATATATATATATATATATATATATATATATATATATATATATATATATATAGATATATAGTAATAGGTTTATATATAAATGTGAAATTTAATTTATTTAGTATTTCAGCATCATTACTCTAATCTTAAGTGTGATATGATCCTTCAGAAATCATTTAATCTAATATACTTAATATTTATTATCAGTATAAATAAATCATAAGACATTTCATAAGAATTTTCACAAAAAACTTTTATTCCTTTAGGATTATGTGTTAATAATAATAATAAAATAATAAGAAATGATGGCAAAATGATGGCAATATATTTTTAATAAATGCTGTTCTTTATAAGTTTTTATTCATCAAAGAATCCTGAAAATAAATATTGCCGTTTTTTAAAAAAATCAGTATATCAGAATGATTTATAAAGATGTGACACTGAAGACTGGAGTAATGACTGATGAAAATCCAGCTTTGCATCACAGAAATAAATTATATTTTAAGCCATTGTTTTAAATGGTAAAAATATTTCAAAATATTAGTTTTTTTCTGTATTTTAATTATATTATATATTATATATATATATATATATATATATATATATATCTATATTTCTGTTTTCCTTTCCCCTATTTATCTTGTCTTAAAGGGACAGTTCAACCAAAAACAAACTTTCTGTTATTTTTCTTCCCCCTCATGTCAACGACTTTCAAAAGACTTTCATATGGACAGAAAGAGTTATATCTCAGAATATCTTCTTTGTGTCTCACTGAGTAAACCTGGGCCTTTAAGAGCTGCAAAAGAAACCAATAATACTTACATTTGAGAAAGTTTGTGAAAGTCTCCCGTTGCACAGGTGTGATAGAGAGACGTTTTAAGAAGATTAGCACAAGGCTGTCAGACTGACACTGGGGGAAATGAAGAAAATATTGAAAGTTTGTCTTGCAGACAGCTTTATAAAGTTCTTCAGACATGGCTAAAGTTGAAAGATTAATCCCAAGTGTTCATCCGTCTGCATACTAATATTCGTCTGGTACAGCGTGAGTGACTCATTTCAAACGGTCTCAGGTTATTTTAGATAATGTCTCTTCTCCAGACACAATACCCATTACCAAAAGATGGCTTTTTCAGAGGTTCATTCTTTCAACAGCTTCATTTGCATTTCACGCCGTCGGAACAGGTTTCGTCAGTCAGATCTGAAAATCAGAGGAATCATTTTCTGTCTGCCCCCAGAAAGCAAAGTCACAGACAATTTCAGTGTTGTATTTACAGGTTATTAACCGATCAGCAGCGTCTGCGCTGCTTCTTACTTAACTTGTCCTCTGGTCAAGGTGAAAGGACAGAGAGGTTCAGCTTTAGGCGCCCAATCCCATTTTCGGATGTCGGCTGTCATCTGAAACTTGAAGAAAGTTTCTTTAAAGTCTTAGAATAACAGTGTGGTCTAGTTCACCTTGTGAAGCAGTTCTTGTTTTGTAAAATCCCCAGCATCTATAAATGTGTCATTTTAGCTGGATCTGGTTTTGTTAAGCTCCCGTATGGACATGGATACATTATGTTTATTGGATAGATGGATATATTAACTCCAGAGACTGATTTATGGGACCAATGAAAAGAAACTGCCTCCATCCCATAGTTTTGTGGGTTATGAGGACAGCTGGAAATGACTGTAGATGACTAATCCATAGACAGGGAAACACTATGACTAATCACTCTAGTGCTGATGACCTACAGAGACGCTGACGTTCCTCCAGCTTTAGTCAGTAGTGAGCTCTAAGAGAACCTCAAAGGAGAGGTCAGCGAGATGAACGAAGTCTGAATAAATAAATTTGGGGACATTAAGACATAAAGGAAAGTGAAACTAAACAACAGTTAGAACTCGAGTAGTTCGCACGAAAGAGATGTTTGCTTAACATTTTCTCAACCTCCGGCCACGAACGATGTAAATGAGTTCGTTTCGCCATCTGATTTGGAGAAATGTATCACTACGTCACTTGTCCACCAATGAATGCTCTGCAGTGAATGGGTGCCGTCAGAATAAGAGTCCTTAGTGACACCTCCTTCTTGGAAAAAGTCCATCTGCTGTTGTCCTCTCACGTATAACTTTATAAAGCGGGGTTGATCTGTGCGTATTTCTTTCCTGATTCAAACAAGACACAAGAAAGCAAGCAATCATACTAAAAAAAGAAGCTAAAAATGTCTTGGCGATGAATGAGTTGCTTCCAAAGAGGTATCTTTTGAACTGATGGACAGGAGTGCTGTGGATTATTGTGATGTGTTTATCAGGACGTTCCGACGGCACCCATTCACCGCAGAGCAAACAAACTCATCTACGGTCCGAGGGTGAGCAAATTTGTTCTCAGTATTTATCAGACAAAAATGTGAAACATGATATCATCCCGTAAGTAAATGACGAAGACAACGTATTTGTCCTTCTTCAGCCTTTATTTTCCATGTTGCTCAGTGGAGATTATGCATAAACACACATAAACACCGTCAAACATGAGAATGACTTGACACCACCTTGGTAAACGGCTAAAAGTCCACCTAGACTTTAGATCTTCCAGTACAAAGACAGGCACAGGTCTTTCCAGAGACTAATCTGTAACAAATGTACAAATATTTGAATTACAAAAAGGCAGCTGAATCGGTTTTGGAGGGTATAAAATTGTAGTAGATATAAATAAAACCCAAGATGTTGCCCGAGTTTGATGGCGCTTATGCATTCAAGGTGTTCGCTTGCTTTTGGAAGTGTGGCACGTGAACGGTTTGGTTAACACCGACCGGACTGAGCTCCTGCGTTCGCTTTCGTCTAGAACCTCCACAACATACTGAGACTAGAGGAGGTGTGATGATGCAGAGAGAGCGCGGTACATTCAGGGCCATATCCAAACAAGCACATGGTAAATACATCATGCACTAAACAAAAACTTTAAAAATCAAAGGCTGCGTTCATCTAAAAGGGGCTGAATGTGGTTGTAGTGTCTTTGGTGAAAAGACCAAGTCAAACCGGCGTTGTATCTTTCAACCATTACCCATCCAAGATAAAGAGACAGACGGGCAAAATCCTGGATATGATCAGCTGAGAAATAATACTAGACCGAGTTCTGAAAACATCAATGTCCTCAATGATCCCAAATTAAAAATGTGCATTTATAGTCACTCCAAAGCTCCGACGGTACATCAAGTGCGGCTCCATGCGGTTTAGAGATAGTATAGAATATTTATTTATTCACGACTGAGGAATCACTCTTCTGTTCACTTCACAGCCACAAATATTTGAATTACGTTTGTGAGAACACACTGAAATGTCTGCTTTAAAAATACATTAGCACTCACTTTAAGGCTTTTAAGTACAAACTCTCGCAAACACGCTGCATTCACGCAATCGCCCGCACGCTGCGCTAAGACAACAGACTAAACTAGGGACTACGTGACGTCCGGTTGCCCTACGTGACCAAGCATATGATTACATCATCTATTTAGTAGCAATGTGCAACTAGGTCTGTATTAAAAAGGACAGGTACAACCATTTAACTGAGAATGGTAATCGTGTGTCGGGTTAATACGTGTGGTTTGAGAGAAGGCATCGCGCTCGAGGGCTGAGGTACCTCCTTTTCTGCAGATATGCATCCTTGCGTGAGGATTTACCGTAGTCCGTTTTTCCCATGGCTCAATTGGTTTCACCACAGTAACAGAGTTAGAGTAACAATGTAGTTTACACGACGGCCAGGCTGAGCCGGATGTGCTGGCCTGTGGTGATTGGCGTTCGGTAGTGTCTGAGGGATGCTGGGAGGTCATATCCTGCCCGTCTCGTGGTCCTTCTCCTCCAGCAGATGAATGAGCTGACCGAAGCTCTCCTTCACCGCCTCCATGTTGTCCACCGTGCTGCCCTCCAGAATCCAGCTCTTTCCTCGTGCCAGAGGTTCCAGCTCAAAGTATTTCTTTATCTGCGTGATTAAAAAATAAAGCTTAGTTCGGTGGGGGTACATAAAAAAAGTGAAAATGGGCTTTCATGCAGTGTGCGGTGATTGAAAACATCCTGCAAAGTATTAAATGTGTAGTTATGATCTCTCGAAAGAAAGAGACGAAACATTAGCATATTCCCCGCCCGCTTTTAGCGTTGGTCTGAATGAAAATGCTAATTCATTCTTCACCACTAGGTGTCGCTCTCGAAGCGTTAAAAGCTCACAGACACCGCTTTTTAAATGAAATCGACCAATCACTGAAGGGCTGTGGGAAAATTAAACGGATCGTTTGGGAGCATATTACAAGACAAAGAAGGTGTTTTTTTGACCTTGCATGCATGTCGGCCTGTCAAAACCCATAATAGGAGCACTTTAAATTAGATTCCAGCATATTTCATCTTTAGGAAAACTAAATACACACTGTTTGAACCATGTGCATAGTGTGCGGCAGGCATACGACTATGCCTTTAGGTTTGCTATCCTAAGGTCTGCTGTCAAAAACACTAAGCAGACCAGGACCAAAAATTTCACTTTCTTTTTTTAGTTCGGGCCAAACAACAAACAAAAAATAATTCCAAACACAACCACAGCATTATTTTGCGTCTCAGAAAAATACGAGATTGATTTGTTTCCGAATGAATCAACAGTTTAAATGATTCAGTTACAACGACTCACATATTTAAAGTGACTTACTGCCGCCTACTAATTTACATTCAGAATATATTTTTTTATTTAAATAATTTTTAATCGGTATTCAAAAGATAATGGACTTTAAAAGCTTTATAAGGTAAAAATGCCCATAAAATGTACAAATGAGTTAAAACTGATTAAAAGGGAAAAGATTAATTTCTATCAGTAACCAGTACACAGAATATGAAGACTATCACAAAACTCAGGAGACAGCAGTCTATTGAGATATAATTTTTTTGGTCAATATCGCACACCCCTGCATGCAGCATTTCTTAATTATTTGCTCTACTTATTACTTATTTTTAATACCAAATTTCTTGTCTTCAGTGATCTTGAGTTGACCTCATTTAAAAATAAGACACAAATCAAATATGCAACTTGTTAGCTTACATGCTAACAAATGCTATACTGACAACATTGCTAGCTTGTGCTGACTTACGGTTAATTAACTAATGTACTAGCACTGCACTGAAAACCGACATTAAAAAACTGAGATCAGACATTTAAACAAGAGTTTTTAACGAACATTTGGCTGGGGTTGTTATTATGGAACAAGTTTCCCCTATTGACCAATAATAATGCAGGATAAATTGTATCTGTAAATATTCAGCCAGTAAACGAGTTCCAAAATAAAACAACTAGATCTTTATTCTACTGAAGTTAGAAAGTATGAGGTATCAGCCAAGAAATTCCAATGTATTAGCCAGGGGAATATGAGGACAAACTTGTAATACTAGCGCCAGTCCTTTTCAACAGGGCAGGAACGGGAGGGAGTCAGGAATGTGTTCACTGTACTGATCAGCGTTAGCTAGGGTAGATGATGTGGAGGAAAACTTGAGGCAACACGAGAGAAAAAAAAAAAAAAGTGCAGTCCTATGATTAGCAGGCATGATGAACGCAAAGACTCGAGGGACAGTAGGGTTACAGAACTGATCACAGCATTACATGAGATAGAGGAAGGCTCTTCTGATTATAAGCAGCTCTGTTTTCAAAATTTCCAAGGCAACATTAGACAGCAACAAACACAAATATTTCAACAAGAGCTATTTCCTTGCTTGAAGCCCTTCAGGAAAGATCTACAACCATCTTATTGAAACTTTAAAAAGCCAGGTGTACGATGTACAGTGGTCCCAAAAGGCATTTGGAAACTTCTGGATACAAAACAATACTTAAAGGGATAGTTCACTCAAAAATGAAAATTGCCCCATGATTTACTCACCCTCAAGCTATCGTAGCTGTATAGGAGTTTCTTACAGAACGTCCTGGCTCTTCCGAGCTTCACTGGCAGTGATTTTGAAGCCCAAAAAGTGCATCCATCCATCATACAAAGTGCTCCATAAGGGGTGTGAGGGGTGCTGGGAGCGTTAATAAAGACCTTCTGAAGAAAACCGATGCAACTGTTAAAAAAATGCCCTTATAAACTGTGATCTCGAGCTTCATGAGAATGGCGTAGCATAAGCTTCGGTGAGAATAAACAAGTTTAGTTTACATCCAACAAAAACCAGTCTCCTCTTACATTGAACGCCATTATAAAGCTTGGAGGAGCTGTTTTAATAAAACTCTGATTGCATTCTTCTGAAAGAAGAAAGTCATATAGACTTTGCACAGAAGGATGGCTTGAGGGTGAATAAATCAAGGGGTAACTTTCATTTTTGGGTGAACTATACCTTTAATTCTCTTATTGCATTAGATTCTCAACACTTTTTGAGCCATTTCTGTGTCCTGTTATGTGTCCTCTACCACATATATACATTTTCAAAATATAGTTTTGCTGATCTCTCTTTAAAGTAAACAATATTTTAGCTTTATCTTGTAACGAAATTCACATGGCTTAAATTTAGGTTGAAGAATTGATAGGGATAACAAAATTGGGCCCAATTTACGCACATAACATTTATAAAAAATATCTTTTGTGTGTGTGCAGAGAAAAAAAAGGTCATACGGGTTTAAAATGTCAAGAGCAAATAGTGACAGAATTACCATTATAGGTTAAACTAGCATGATGCCAAAAAAACCTTGACCTTCGCATGAACAACAGCAGCATCTAAACATCCAAAAATGTCCCTGTCAAAGTGATTTCTCCCCTCCAGCTCCTAATTTATGTTTGTACCCAAATCGTTGACCTCTGACCTCGGAGGACTTCAAGGAGACTAGAATAAATATAGAAAAAGCCACTAGCACAGGTGTGAAAAGTGAAGGCTGAGAGGCTAAATCATTTCAAATGCTGCACTCACATCCTTCCTGACACAAAAGAAATGCACTATATTTTCTCTGGTTTTGGCGGTGTTTCTGGAAGCCGGCCCGTCTCGTCACCTGATTGGCTCAGCCCCAAACCTCCCCGCTGTGGAGAAAGACCACCCCACCGGGAGCTCTTCGTCAAGCCTGGCCTGCGAGTCCACATTTAAACTGAAATATATGGCATCAGTGTCACATCTAGGAAAACGCTGAGCTTAACTGACAGCCAGCGGGAAGGGGCCAAAAAAAAGTTGTCTGAATTTTTTACTTCCCCGTGAGAGTGCAATGAGAGGAAAAAATAAATTAAATAATCAAACAAAACATCCTTTGAGCCAAAGCTTTCCTATTATGCCAAGAATGTTGATTAAGATTTCCCTGTCTGGGACTTTGCTACAAAATTACACAATCCTGCTGCTTCGGACAGCAAGAACAATCTTGGAACGCGAAGCCATATTTGTCTATTGTTTCACAGCGAAACCCATCCAGACTCGAAAAAGCAAAAGTAACATTCACAGAAGACAGGAGGTTGAGGACGGTCTGCCAGTGACATTCAGGAAAAGTGCTTAAAAAGATGATACAGATCGGTACAGAGTGCTGGTATGTCTGACGACAGCTGATGCAGCAGAATGTGTATCATCTCCAAATTGCACAATAGCTAAGAAAACTAGGCAGAAGGAATGAGTCGGAATGAACGACTTTGGGCGACGGTTATACCGCGTTCACGCGTGTATGGAAATTTGCAAATGAAAAAGCATTTTACGTCTAGCTTTTACAATAAAACCAGTCCACGCTGCGCTACATATTATAACGACAAAAATGGTGAAATAAAAGATTTTGCAAAGCATGCATGCTGAAAAAATGGGGTTTTTGTACTACATCTCAATCTAATTTAGCTCAACAATCAAAACATACACGATACACGATTAAACAACTGTAGGCTGACCTGTTAACGTCATCGATGACAGCCGACCGCAAAAAACCCCCCAAAGCATCGTGGTCAGAATCCTTCCTGACGAATTCCAGCACATTTTTATAAACAACTGTTTCCATGCACAAACGGTGATCTTGATGGGTTACAAAATGTGTTTCACGTGTTCACACACATCAAGGTTTTCAGTGGACTAAAATGTTTACATGTGTATGGGAGGCCAAAACACAGCTAGAAACTCTGCCTTTCCAGAAAAAAATCAATTTCTTTTGAATGGGATTTTAATTAGTGTGCTGTTAACGCAGACATTTGTTTAAAAGCAAATGCAATTGTTCTGCCACTCTAAGCTGGTGAAAATATCTACGTGGTTTAGGTGAAAATTTTAATAATTTGCAGAAAGAAAAACAGAACATGGTACAATAAATTATATAAGTTGACAATTTAATATACTTGAAAATAAAAGGCAGATATCTAAATGTATCTAAGGAACCAGATATCAGTAGCCAAACACGATCACGCAAATTTAGGCGTGCATCCCTACTGAGAAACCTTGGGTGAAGCACAAGATGAAGCTAACCTCAGGACATGTGCAAGGCTCACATGGCGCCAACTAAATCTTCACGTTCTCCAAGCCAGATTGGCTTTTACACCTGGTTTACTGCAGCTCTCTCTCTTTATGACATGTTTGGATATGAAGCCTTTCCGGGGTCAGTCGGATAAACCCTTACTGGAGACAAGCCGTGACTAAATCACTCTGTCAGAGACCTGACTACCGATGCCCCTGCACAAAGTCAGGAGCTCACAGGTTCCAGGTCAGGGGCCGTGAACAAACCTCTTGGCCCGTGCGCTTTCATAGTGTTTCCGCCTGGTCATAGAGCAGGTTTACAGTAACTCAATTTGCGTAAAGCTTGACGGTTCACATCTGGATTTGCAACATGATGAAAAGGAGCTGGGATCGAGCTAATTAACTGCAGCATTGCTGGACCTCGAAGTCGCTTATTGGTCAAACTAGCCAACCGCCGATCAGTTGTCCTCTTGCCCTGTGCGTTCGTGTGGACTGACCTTCACTCGAGAAACTCGGCCACAAAGAAATAACACGCGCCCACAGACGCCTAAGGCACTAACAGGTGACCCAAACTCAAACTAAGATCCATCTGATATCCATCAGACTCTGAACTTCGTACTCTTAACCACACACACAGACCCACCTGCAGCCCTGCAAGGGAAAACGTCCCCAAAGGAAGTGCTAATTTCTTGCAAGTGTTACCATTGGGAGAGTCGTTTTCGAGGATCACGTCGCAGAGAGTTTCTAAAGATAGGAATGCGTACAAGCATTGTGATATTCATCAGTTGCAAAGAGAAAAACACAAGCAAGTTTTCGGTCCAAAGATGGAGTTGAAGCAGGCCGCTATAGAGAAACCTCCCCCAACTGCCGAGACTCTGTCCAGTTGTTTTGCAGAGCTCTAGTTTCTGTTATTCATGTGTTAAATCAGGCTCATTCCACAGCAAACCACAGCAGCTCCATGGGCCCCCTCTATTCACATGCTGGAGGCTGCACTCCCCTTCTGAAGAGATTTCCTCATATTAATAAATGGAACAGTATTTCATGCAGGGCAACGAAGGCCCTGTCGCTGGGGATTCCTCAGTGAAGAAACATTCCTGACAAAGTAGCTCAGAGTCAGAACAAGAGCTTCAGCCAAAATCGTGTTCGAGTTTCAAAACAAAAAGTGCTGGCCAAGCAATATGGGTATACATGTGCATGTATTAGAGGTGTATACATGTGTGCGTTATGTATTGCTCAATCTCTCTTGACAGAAACGTCTTTGTGAATCTAGAACATGAACTACGAGACAAAGCTGAGACAGACAGAGAGTTTAGGCTGTCAAATCTGGTGCAGAACAAAATGCATTGCACTCACTGGATCTCTCCGTGCACCTGAGATGAAAAAGCACCATCTGTTCCGATGCCATGACTGTCAACCCCAAACAATAACTTCCCGTCGTCATGACTAGTGTTGGTCGGCTCTTATGTAAGCATGTGTTTGAGTTACGGCGATGACTGAAGTGAAGTTCAGAGTTCTCATAACTCACAGAGTCTGGCTCCAGAACATTAGGAACATATTAAAAGGAGCTGAACCTGGCCCCCTGGATATCTTCAACAACACTTTACCTAAACATAATCCCAACCGGGAGCCCCAGGCCGTATCAGCGGTGATTCATAGACAAAAATTCAAATCTTGATACTACCCCAGCAGACAGTCATCCATATGCTATTTCCCTTTCCTTTACACATTCACACCCTTCTAGCGTGACACGCTCAAACGCAAATGTTGCTGTTCAGACTCACAAGACTGCAAATCAAATTGGTTAAAAATAACCAATTGTAACTGTTGCTCATGAGAGACGTGATTCAATTAGACTGGATGTTGCAGGCCAAACTTGGTCTGCAAAATAAAAATAGTCTATTATAAAATGAACGATCCGGCGCTCCTTTTCAACAAATTAGGTGTGTGCTCGTACTTAAACCACTGCGGGTCAGAAAAAACAGTTCTATACCGGACTTAAATGATTGAGTCTGCTATCAAAGACTGTAGAATACCCAAAATGTGTCATTAGTATGATTTTGAATGGAGAAAAATGGAATGCTCAGTATGTCCTCTCTACTGTAGGAACCCCGCCTTCTGAATTAAAGAGCCAATCACTAATCAGTAAACTATTTAGCCCCGCCCACTAATCTGTGCATGTAGTAGGTAAATGGGAACAGTTGCAAATGCAGGTCTATGCAAAAACCAAACAATACACCCTATTTAGTGAATTTTATTTTATTTTTTAATGATGTGCCAATTGTGTCAGTAAGAACCGGGGCTTTTATTCACTTTATTGTACCAAGGATATGTTAAAAAAAAAGGCACATGGTCTGATGAGGGGGGTTAAAAACAGGACAGAAAATAGCTTATTCTAAATTATTATGGGTTTTTTAAGTAATAATCTTGATAACATTATAAGTGGACCTCAGAGAACAGAATAACATAACAAAAAAGTCATTTGCATTAAGGAGTAGTTCTGAACGTCAGCTCATGATGCTCTTAGCAAGCTAAGCTCTAAATCAGGTGTGTTAAATAAGAGAGGCTATCAATAAAGAGTGCTGAGTCCCCAGGATCAGGACTTAAAACTATTGTTGTACTCATAGGGTTAATGGAAAATATCAAACCATGTCACATAAAAAATAGGGACATTTATTTAAGAATGTACAAAATACAAAAAACTGTACATAGGACAATGGTACCTCAGTCTCCTTCAAAGATGATTTAAGTTTTGGGAAAAGCCAGAAGTCACAGGGTGCCAAATTTGGGCTGTAGGTAAGGCCCTAAGATTTCCACGATCACAAAATCCAGTCATAAAATTGACCTTTCTGTATAATGCGTAATGTCACAGAATTTGCCAAATTGGATAAATCAATCAAAATGCAATACAAACTGTCTGTGAATATTAAGCCACAAAAATACTATTTAAAAATGAATACTGCATGTTCTTCGCATCTCTGTGTGAAGATATACTGAAGCCTATGTGATATGTATTTCATCCCATATCTCATATTTTTCTTGCTAAATGGCCGAATACTTTCCGGACGGTCCTTTTTGTTTGAAGATAAATTAAACAACTTGCAAAAGATTAAGAAAAGTCTAATGAGGAGATATGACAAGGAATGCTAAACGCTGAGTTGCATTAAAAAAACCTTCAGTCAGGTATCAGCATTAGGGCTGGGATGAAAAATCGATGCAGACATTTTCCAAATACATTGCGATTTCTCTGTTAACGATTCTGAACTTAGATTTTAACAGCAGACGGCGCTATAATCTAGTTTTTTTTCCCGCACTCAAATCCTGATTAAAAAAAAAAAAGCACTTGTGCGTTCGGCTGAGTCGTGAAATTTCACCTCAGCTCAGAATTGCGAGATTATTGTATACATGGCCCAATTTAAACAACCCCATAATTCGCCATAACCTTTTAGTATTTTACGAACGATTATTTTAAGTCCAACTGTGTGTAAGGATTTAGAAACAAGCGGACTACGGCAGTTTCTGAAGCATGCAGCGCCATCTGCTGTTAAAAGGCGTGGATTCGAATCCAGAGGAATCACAATGCATTCGGAAAATCTTGATCCATTAATCGTTTCTGCTTCGATTTATCTTCACAGCTCTAATCAGCATTCACTGGAAATGTGGACATTCTGCTCTATACAGGCGGTACACATCATTTGCCAGACGTCTGCTCAAAGAGCAGAGGAAAGAACACTAATTGCCATCATGAAACTGTAAGATGTTCCAGCACATGATGTTTCCTGTGAAATGCTTTGTACACCACAGTAAATTATTTACCATGATCTCGATGACAACTTGTTCTGCGGTTTGCGTGCTGCAATCTCAATACATCACATTGTCCAAAAACCACACAGTTGGACTGCAAGAATTTGGACACTTCGACCTCACCATCTTTCCAGGATCCATGAGCGCATGTTCCTCAAGCGAACGGCTGCTGAGTATTCAGACACTGGACGCTGCCACCAGACAGAAGTGCTCCATGTGGCAGCACCAGTGACCTCTCTCAGTAGAATGCCCTGAGTCAGGCTGCCAGCCGAGACACACAATAATGTCTGGCCAGCATGTTTCTTTCAATGCCAGACAGAATACAGAGTCCACCCAGCCAGACAGTTCAGTCTACTTCAGGCACACAAGATGGCCTTTGTCTTCACATCTCAAACACATCTTTCAGGACGAGGAAAAATTCCTCCCCCAAGAAAACATTCAATTGATGGCGCCTGATGGCAATGAGGACTTCTCTAAGATTTTCCTCGTCCAATGTATTTCAGAGATTCACAACAAACCACTCAGGACCACTTAGATAAAGTGCCATAAGGTATGTTGTACATCTTATTGCTCAGTGTTGGTCAACACGATGAGATTCAATTGCATTGTATAGCTAAACGAATTTGGCGAGCGAGCGATATCCAGGAATGAGAATATCCTTAAGCGAGCAGGGTTTCGAGAGTATCGCAAATGAGAAAAGCAAAGGGTCAACGAGGACGTGAGCTTAGCAGATAAGCCAAGCACGTTTGTTTTCCAGCTCTCTCTGCAAGGAAAGCGATGTAAAACGGTACCTGCATGCAATAGTGGACCCGAAGACATCTGTCATCAGAAACAGGTCCAGTTCTGGAGCTTGGGGGTCTGTGTGTGTCTCCCACTCATGTTCGTTCTGCGTGCATCCATCTCTATCAGTCATAACTTTATTAGAGCCAGATGTTACGGGTGCCCTGTCTACTTCCAGAGCCGTGGTAATTTTATTATTACTCTAAATCACAACCCAGTGAGATCAGCCACGGGAGAACGGAGGGGGTCTGGGTCATGCAGGGGAAAACTGAGGCGGTTCTTTTAAAGGTAAGACATTGACCCCTTCCATTACCGCATGGGGGGAGCTGCTTCCAAAGAGCAGATGGGGAGACGAGGGCAGTAAATTACACCGGTGACTGTGACTCTGCTGGGTAGAGTTTCAACTGCCATGCCCTTACATTTGAGGACCTTGGAGCTCCAGGGGTACCATATAGCAAAGATACTGCTGTTCTCTTAAGCACGAAGGAAGAGATGTAAAAAGTACACTCACACACACCTGTAATAATCAACATTAGAGTGTTGGTTTAAAACAAAATCAACTTTTTCTTTAGAACCGTTTAGAAAAGCATCATGGCTCCAAATCAGTTTTTCTGGTGATCAAAACTGAATTATGTCAGATTAGTCAAAAGCCAATATGGACAGGTTATGCGATCTCCAGAACAATGAGAATAGAAACCAGACAATATTAAATACAGGATGAAACAAGGATGACATATTTATATTTACTTTAACATATAAAGGTGGCTTGAAATAGAAACCCTGTTTTCTTTACTACCCCCCATTTTCCATTCGTGCATACTTTTCCTTTTTCGGACCTTGCCATTTTCAAATCTAAAGCACTTGAAACTTTTAAAATTTCGCTCATAAATATTAATGAGAAGTCTTAACTGATTTCATTAGTAATTAGTCCCGCTTTTGATGCAAAAGAGAAAGTTCAGCAAAAATCAAAGTCGTTCCAAACCCAAAACACCCTCATTCATCTTCACAACACAAATTAAGAGCTTTCTGACCCTCCATAGAGAGCAACACAATCACCAGATTTAAGGCCAAGAAAGGTAGGAAGGACCGTGATAAAATAGTCCATGTGACACCAGGTTTTTAAGGTTGCTATTTTTGTTTTCTTGTAGTATTCTTGTAGCTTCACGAACCACTGATGTCACTTGGACTATTTTAATGATATCCTAACTACCTTTCTTGGTGTTGAATGCGATAGCCTTGCTGTCTATGCAGGATCAGAAAGCTCTCGGATTTCATCACAAAACATCTCAATTTGTGTTTGCGAAAAGAGGTCTTACAGGTTTGGAACAACATAAAGGTGAGTAGTTAATGACACAATTTTATTCTTTGGGTAATCTAACTCTTCAAATCATCCTTTTACATGGTTGGTTACTTTTTCTTTGCAATGTGTTCCAAGCAAAACAGAACTCTTAAAGTGGAGAGAGTCTGTTCCTGCTCAAAGTATAAAGACAAGCGTGTTGAAATTTACTTGGTAATATTAATACAATTTATGAATGCATTCGACTTTTTGTATACTTGCACAAACTATTCTGGATTGCCACTTCATGTCCAACGTCAACCCGAGTCCTGAAGCGGAACCAGTCAAGAGCCATCGGTCTAAATTATGGGGTTCAAAGACTCCAGTATCTTTGCATAATCAAAATGAGAAAGAAGATAGAGAGGGGGAAAGAGCAAAAAAAGAACAGCACCAATCTTTCCCACAGCAAGTAACACGAGAGACTGAGGAAGGGGTGTAAAGCCAGACAGACACCCAGACAGTGTGTGTGTTTGTGTGTGTGTGTGTGGTATGAGGGAGAATGGTGTTTCTCCTGCTGATCAGACACTGGCCTTGGCACCCAGCGCTGAAAACCATGCCAATGTCGGCTGAGCAAATTCCGAGCCCCCGAGGAAAACAACAAACGGGTCTGTTGTTCGGACCCAGATTGCTGTGTGACCACGAAGGACACAGATTCCAGGTCTGTACCGACTGAACTGAGCCGGTCTCTCACATCACTTCTTGGATCTGGTCTTCGGTTAACGTGCTAACTGAATGGTACTAACCGCCTAACTGGCTTTTCTCTTCTAGATCTTCATCAATTTTATGTTGTCAAAACTTTTCTCCATCCATTTGGCTCTGGACCGTCAACAGTGCACTGATTTGATGACAGATTTCCAGATCTGCAAGGAAAGAAAGTCCTCGCTCCCTTTCAAATCTCATTTATCAAAATATGCTTTGTATAGTTACATTTGTCCCCTTAAGCAACCTTAATTGCAGCCTCTGGTCAGCTTGGCACACAACAAGGAGAGAATTATACATTATTTTTCATGTGGTTGTTGAGACAGTCATGCATTGGTTTATTCAATTTCGGTACAATAGGTCCCTACTGCCACATTTTTAATCACTTTTATTATTCTCACACTCAAACTTCTCAACAGGTCCTAAATTTGCTTTTTTGTCTCATCTTCATGAAGACCAGAGAAAAACACAGTCATAAATCTAGAAGTCAACACAAATCTGTTCTCTTTAAATTCACTTTTTTCCCGTTTCTCCTGCGTCATATCATATGCGAGACAGAAAACTTACAATCGACCAATTCCAATCCAAAAAGAGACCACATATGTTGTTCAGTTACGTCTATAAATAATTACAATTTTGGCTAGTTATTGGGTTGTCTGAATGATTAGTCAACTAGTCGTATCTACTGCCGAATGGATAAAACTCATTAAAGCTAAACATTTAAATCCAGATAAACTTGAATAACCAACCATTTGATTTGTAGGCCAACTAGTTAGTCCTCCTGCTTAAACATAATCCAACAAAAACCATGCTTGATCATCTCAAATCCTCTCATAACAGTAGCTGACTGTAATTCAAAATATTCATGTGTTAATGGAAAAAGACAACTTACAGAAAAAGCAATCAAAGCGCCTCAAATTTATGAAGACTTAAAGTTACCTTATGTCTTGTCATCAGTCTGTAGAAATTTATTTTAGGACTGAGTACTAATAGAAATAAAATGTAATCATTCATCTCTGCAAACAACACACCATCTTGAAAATGTCTCAAAAATACACAGCTGCACGCATATTTTAGGAAGGGGGTTCCTCCGATATTTGGAGCTCCCTGGCAATAAAATATCTGAAAACTCTTGACATAGGTGGATTACTTAGTAACCTTAGAAGTACAGAAATGTTTACTGGAATCAAACGCATTATGAAATGGTCATTCAGGGCAAGACAGATGATCCATCACCGTTCACACCCTGAAATATAAAACAAAACAGGTTGATGCTGGCGTACAGGCCACTTCCACGCAAACCACATTGCGATGCAGACCTTCATTTGATACGTTCAGCAATTTATATCTGGCAAAAATGAAAAACGATCTGAAATGTCTCCACAGAGTAGCATGTGCAGATGAAGTAGTATAGAGGGAGGATTGTATTTCAAGATTACATTTAACAGCGAGGCTGCTGGCTGAAAACTTGTGGACTTAATCAGAAAACGCAGCGGTGTGGCAAGTAAACAGTCAAAATAATAAAACGCAAATAAATAAATGTGTTATATAAAGCCTCAAAGGTCAGCTCGATGTGATTTGTCACCCAAAAAGTTTTTCATAACGTAATTTAACAGTGCATTTGTTTTTTGGTTTTTTCCAAATGCTGGCAGCAACTGTATCCCTCATAATGACCAAAAAATATTTGACCGGTTCCCGTTCTCTGTTTTCTGCACTGTGGATCTTTTCTTCTTTCAAAAAATGCCCATAGGAGGTCCAGGAGATCTGATCCAGTTTGAAATCGATTGAGAGCAATTTAACGGAAAACAAGCTGGTCAGGTCCGATCTTGTGTAACCCAAGCTGTATCTCCAGCAAGGAGCACGAGTGTCGCTGCCAACTGAAAAGCCCCGTTTTGACACACATCAGTGAACTGGGATGTGTTATCCTCCAAAGGCAGATATTTACTGCTCGCTCAGGACCACTTCTCAGCCAGTTAATTAGCGCTCTGTGCATTGGGTGATACCCTGCAGCCCGCGGACCGATTTCTCCACTCGCAGCAGATGTGCGCGCTCACACACGGACACACAAACCAACACGCATGCTATCAGCCAAATAACACACACAGACACCAAATCATTCAGGAAAAGACACACAGGCTGAGTAACTCAATCCTCCAAACATAAAAGTGACAAGGGGACCATTAAAATAGAAATGTGACAGCAGAGACATGCCACACATTCCAACTGTTTGCTATTACCAACAGCGGCCAGCAATTCATCTTAATTTTCGATGCCACTTGCTTTTGAAACGAAGTTGAAACAATCTCAAATAGAGCAATCGGTAAAATGAATACACTCTTATGAGATGGGACAACAGCTGTAGTGTTTCCCCACACCACCAGTGTTTTGGGCTCCCAACAATACAAAGACTTATTGTCAGCAAAGCCTGAGAAAGCGGGTAAGCTGGGTGCTGCAGATCTGTGGGAGAATGTCTTGCGGCCTGTCAGTGTTTGCAAACAACAATCGAATCCTCTGAAACAGGCCGAGTGTTGCCGAGTTCACCCCAAAATGACAATTCTGCCATCATTTACTCACCCTCGAGTCGTCAGAGCTTTTCATCTTTCCGAACATAAATGAAGATATTTTTCATAAAATCTGAGAGATTACCGCCCCTCCGCTAGAAAGAATCAATGGGTTTTGTTCTGGTGCATCAAATAAAGTGTGGCTGAACGTGCGTTTATGCTCGCCGATTAATCTTTACATGAATAAATGCCTAAATTAAATCTGTTCATCATATAAACAGATCATGTCTCTTCAGAACAGTTGGATTAATCCCCAACTCGTATATTTATTTTTTTATATATATATATATATATATATATATATATATATATATATATATATATATATATATATATATATATATATATATATTATATATATATATATATACACACACAAGACATCTTTATGAATGTTTTGAAGAGTTTACGTATCAGGTTTTATCAAAAATGTCCTCATTTGTGCTCTAAATTTCATACAGGTTAGAAATGACATGGGATGACAATTTTCATTTTGGGGTGATATAAATAATTGGTGCGCGTTTTTTGTATCTCAGCAAAGTTCTGAAGACGTGGTCGTATTTACCATTCTTCGATGAAATTCTGCAGAAGAGAAAAGCAAGAAAAAAAGTTCCTTAAACATTTTGTGCTCATGAAAGCGTGACAAAATTTATCTAAAGTGTGTATAACCTAAAGAAATGGATAGAAACTATGGTTTGTTCTTGTTTTCTTTATTTTTATGTATACGTGTCGATAACAGAACAGCTATCGATGCACAGCTTTAGGAAATTTCGTTCTATTCTGATTAAAGCTGCAGCAGCCAGAGGAGCGGAAATAGCTGTAGACAAAAGTTTGCCTTAAAAGGTACTTTGGATTTAGGAAACCTCTTAAATTCTGACATCATTCACTCTCCCATAATATTATTACAAACCTGTATGACTTGCTGCCACCTGCTGAACATATGTGACGAACACGATCAGATATAGATATGTATACAGATATCATGTTTGGGTCCCCACTGACTTCCATTTCATGAATGGACCACTATACGATGATGATCGGAGGTATAAAGCGAGTATTAGGTTGGTTTTAGTACAAAGGGCTCGTCCCAGTTGTTGGCCAGTACGATGACGGGAAGTGTTAAGCCAGTGTAATGTTACGGCTTGTACAGAGCGGGCGGCAGGTTTATTCTGGCGGTTATCCAGGGTGAGGAAGGGAAGTGTTAAGCGAGTTTCGGGTTACCTCTTGCACAGAGCGGGCAGCAGGTTTGTCCTGGTGGTTGGCCAGAATGAGGAAGGGAAGCGTGCAGAGCTGCGGATGCTGCAGGGCCGAGTGGAGCTCCGTACGCGCCACCTCCAGGTCCTCCTCCGACGAAGCGCTGTCCAAAACAAAGACCACCCCCTGAGAGCCCTGGTAGTACCGGCTCCAGTACTTTTTAATTGAATCCGCTCCTGCGACACAAACCACATGATTTCACACCATCAGGATCGCAGCGAGGAAGTCATAACATTTAATACACACATTAACCCCTCCGCCGGAAAAGAGCTGGTTTTCCCGTCCGACACAAGCGAAGCTCTAAAGAAGAAGCGCAACGAGAAACTTTCTGGCAATCGAGCGGGGAAACGGACTACAGCGCCGAGTTTCGACACAGCATCATTGCTGGAATGCATTTGGTGAGGACCCTGACCTCCTTTTTCAAAAATCATTGCGGATATTGCATTATGTATTTTTATGACTTCAAGAACGCATGCCAACTCGCACTCTCGCTCGGGGAGGCCTGTGGGAAAAGCCGTGTCCAAACGAAGAGCGCTCGACGCAACAGCGTTTCTTTAAAGTCGACCCTGAGAGCATATTAAAATGGTTTCTTCTGATGGCCAGTCTACAGCACAGTTCAAATGGGCCCACTTTTACAGTGAACATATGGTTTCTCTTGTGCACAGCAATTTGGGGGTACAAAAATGTGGCCACCAAGACACACAAGAGCAGCATGGCTTTGGTTAAAGTGAGTCACTGCGGGGCCTGTACCCTAACCGTGAAAAAACAGAGGCCGGTCTGTCTATACCTCTCGTTCCTCGTGAGTCTCGCGAATGGAATTCGTCGCATTAATCACTAGCATGCCTCGCGCGCATCACGTCCTACGACGAGGACTCCTTACAAAAAAGTAGCTTCGTCTCTCCGTTTTCCTCCGGAGGTATGAAATAATAAACAGAATGCTATTCGAAAAGGTGCCGTCTTAAATCAATGCCAGACAGTAATCGACAGCTTTATTCAAAGCTCTTGAAGTCCGGCCAAGACGTATAAGCTGTTTGCTTGACACTAAGCAGCTGCGCGATCCTTTTTTCCCCCTCGCTAAACACACTGGACGCGAGTTTAATGGTTCCACTTCCAAACTTCTAAGCCTTTGTCACACCACAAATTGAGCTCTTAGTCATGCCTCGCCAAATTATCAGCACTAAAACTGCTCTAGAGGTCTCGGTTCACGTTTGGAACAGACTCCACCTATCAGATCGCGTTTCAGAGCTCGACTCCCCGATATCGTCGCCGCGTATGATGTACAATGTAATACTTCCAGTTCTCATTAGGTATTATCCATTGCGGTATTCGCCAACAGCTTTCCAACCGCTGACATGCAAGCCTGACAGCAACAGCACTCGCCGGCCAAGGAAATAATAATGTTTTCTGCAGATGTTTAGACAATTTGTGACTCACAATAAATATTTGGGATCCTCACAGACAGGCCATGTCCGAGGCTGACTCATCTAATTAACAGGCGTTTGATCTGTCTTACCAAGCACTATTAACGAATAATCACTCGGCCTGATATTTCTTTCCTATACGGCCCGGCTTTTCCAATACACAACGAAATGCCATCGCTCTCAAATGAGCACTTTTTTACTCAAAGTCTCCATCTACTGGCTGTGAAGGGACAATCAAAACGCTGGGAGGTCCCGGCCCTCGGTTTACTTTCATTTCGAACGCATAAACACGTGCATTAAGATGAAAACAATGTGACGGAACAAAACAGCATTTATCAGCAACGGGCCGGTGCATGTGATAATGCAACTAAAGCACATTTTCGCAGAAATCATTACATCATGGCCGTGCTCCAGAAAACAAAGAGAGAGAGCCTGCTAAGTGCTTTCAGATGGCCGCCGCGAGATGGTAAACGCGAGCGCATGGGGCTCCCTTCTCGGCTGCGTCTGTCAGATCGCACAGGGTGTCATCGTGACACTGATGGGAAACGCACGCAGACAGCGCGGCGCTTTGAACGTCTCCCGGCTTCCTGAGATCACTCAGGCAGACCCAAAACACGGGCCAGACGGGCAGACCAAGCAATAACAGGCGAGAACGCTGAACCGTCTCGATGGCCGCGGAGGAAGCGGCGGGAGAGCGGCGTGTCAAGACGGCGCGCAGCCTCCATCAATAAAGTGTGACATGAGCCTTCCGCGTCAGGTTCAAGGTTAATGTCCCAGCCGTAACCCTACACTGATGTTTTTGGGGAAAAAGAGGTCGCGCTCCGCAGGCCCCTGACACTGAGCTGAACTCGTTGGAGGTCTGCAGGAACGGTTTCAAAAGCGCTTAAAAGGAAAACAGGACATAATTATACCGGTTTTCAAGGAGAATTCAGAGCTTCATCAATTTCAAGGCGATCTCCCTGTCCTATAAGAGTTCGCTTTTACTTTCTTCTGTGTGAAAGACTTTTCTTCTTTTACTCTGAAACTATCTTTTAGTGTTAGGGTAGGTTTTGGAGTCGGTAGAGTGTTGATATTCTTTTCACAGTCAGTATGTAGTATGCTGTGGACTACTAATGACTGCTAGTTGACATGTAGTTATAAGTTACTTCATGTAGTATGTGTAAAATGTGTAAAATGGAGTAAAACTTAAATTAGTTATATTTATTTTCTGTGTGTACAAAGAGTACAACATTCAGGTTGAAGCACCGACATCTTTCATACTTCTCCGCAGCTTGACAGTGTAATGGTTTGGCAGTCAGACCGTTTTCAGCCAAAATATCTTTAATTGTGTTCCCAAAGATGAACAAAGCTTTTATGTGTTTGGAACGACGTGGGGGTGTGCGATTAATGACACAATTTTCATTGTTCATAAACCAGAAAGGCCTTTTCTTGCTTAGCTAAAATACAGAATTGAGTGAAAAACATTCTCTCTGACGTTTAAAAAGTTTTAAATACTGTTTTTTTTCTTAATCATTGTGGTTTATTTTATAGTTGGCTTCATTTAATTTTCCGTCTATTTTAATCCTGACATCCAACTTAAATAGTTTGTTTAGTACTATTTTTGTGACTGAAGTTCAGAACCACATCCAAACTTTCAGTATCTTCATTCCTGAGGAACCCATTGGTGAACCCATAGGCTTCGATACTCATGACTAGATGGAAACGCCTCTCTTTAATCCCAGCCATTTTTTCTCCTCACCTATCTAGCCATCTCTTGCCCTCGGGGTCCCCGCATCCTCAACACCCTCTTATTCCTGTCATCACTCACTCATTTTAAAGACAGATTCAAAGCCTCAGCCCATCACTCATACGAAAAGGGAAACGCGGGCCAAGATGGCTCTGGGTTCATTGAGCGAGTGACATCTGAAACATTTCCTTTGCGTGCCGCATCCAAGCACCGGCGTTTCCTGGGGTTCAATTTACCTTGAAGAGAAAACTATTAGTCATCAAAGAAATGAGTTTGCGTCCTTTCTGGTCGGGCCCTCATGTAACATCTGTGTCAAATTACATTCATATTCGTCATGATATGTCAGGTGATATGTTGCCAAAGTTTACTTTTCAAAAGATCACACGTTAAAAATAATGGCTTGAAATGTTGTTACAGATGTGTCCGCAGATATTCGCTAATGGCTCAATTACATAACGCTCATTTCTTTGTCTGGACTGATTCATTTACTCCTACGTACACAGACCTGAAAGCACTTCTTACACTAATATTCAAAAGTATGGGGTAGGTAAGATTTTTGTTCGGTAAGGACACATAGTAAAGACATTCAATCTTGAAAATGACTTATATTTCATATAAATGCCCTATGATGCAAGAAAATCAGGTTTACAATGAAAACGTAAACTGACAAGAAATCATTATATCAGAACGACTTCTGAAGGATCACGTGACACTGGACGAATGATGCTGAAGACTCTTATAGTTTCTGCTTCTACTTAGTGTCTGTAAACATGCACAACGAAACTAAAACAACAATAGTTGACCTTTTCAGAGGTCTGTTGCACAAATGCTGTGAAATGTAATGTGGCGTGACTCCCCAAAAAACAACTAAATATCATGATTTTAAAACAACTAAACAGCGCACACTCGCATTGTTTTGTGAGGAAAATCAGTTGATGGTTGACGATGAATCGTCTTAGAACTTGGCATCGGTCTTTTAAGAAGACCTTATTTTATTTGTCATAAAAGTAGCATTCTCATGAACAACAGAGAGCATTTACCTCCGAGTTCCTTGACATTTAAAATGGCATTCTGGAACGGGACGGCTTTAATGCTAAAACCTGCGAATAAAAGTTGAACAAGATTAACAACCGCAGCCACGAGGAGTCATTAAAACACCTCCACTGCTACATGACCGAGACTTAATGACTTTAAAAGAGAAAAGCTGTGTTTGTGTTTGGTCTGGTCCTGCTCTATGATGGTGGGCTGACCTGTGGTAGGGACGATGTTGTCTGTTGCCTCACTGCAAAGTCTGGAGAGCAGGCTGGTCTTCCCAGAACCCGTCAGACCGATACAAACCACGTCATATTCTGGTCTGGGAGGAGGAGGTCCTTTACAGCACAACGTCCTGAAACACTGAAGACGGGACAAAGACGGGGAGGAAGGAAAGTAAGAAAATTTACAACAGTTTAGATGCAAACGTCCCACTCGTGTTTGTGTTTATGGGTTTTCTTGCGCTCGGCCGTTCTTCGCCAGAAAGGCTGCGGGTGTATGCGTGTGTCACTCTAGAAGCAGAAACACATCTCAAAGACATCTGACATCTGTTGACACCATCTGTTTGAGGAAAAGTTACTGCGGAAGAAAAAAAAACGAAGTCTACCGCACAGTGCCTCCATTGAAATCATATGGGCCGAAAGGCACCGCGGTGTTCTGGGATAAGCAAGCACCCCTATATATTTCCGCCAAAAAAACAGCCCTGTTTTCTGTAAGCCGCTGTCAGAGCCCTTCGGTTGACGTCATGACATTGAGTGATAAAGCAAATAAAAAATTGGCCAATAAATTTCAGCAGAGTGGAGCACGACTAACCGCCAAAACACACACACACATAAAGAAAGCCCATAACATTGCTTAAACCGATCACATCAGATCAAACGCTTCCTACTATACGCTCTACGCAAGGAAGATCAAAGCATGCTTGACGTACACATTGTGCGAGGAGGAGGCATTGTGTTGCGTTACGATGGTACGGGTAATACGCTCAGGCCCCTTTAGAGCAAAAACAAACCGATATTTTGTATCATACTCTTCCCTTTCTGTCTGAAGGGTTTGTTTGAGTTACAAAGATCATTTCACATCTGAAGGTATAGCTAGGTCTAAACGGAGGCTCATAATAACCTGCAAAACTTTCTACTGCCTACAGAGCATCCTGACCCAGATAGACCCTCAAAAGTGATTGACTTGGACCTCTTCATAGGCCAAAACTCAAAAAAGATGTTGTTAAAAAAAACGAAATTGGACTTTAACGACCACAGAAACACACACTACACTAACATTAGAGAAAATGACCCATTTAAGTCATTTAAAAACATTTACTTTGAAAAGCATGTCTAGTTTTTGGCTGCTGTTTTAAATTGCTGTCTAGGTACACAACTAAAGTTTTGAATTAGGTCCATTTGTCTGTCGTTTTTTCATTTCAACACATTTCAATCAATCAAAGGTGGCAATACTTATTTTGAAATGTAGTCAAAAAGGAGAATATAAAGCACAACAAATACAGTTCTTCAGTGGCCTTGGTACTGGAAGCATCTTTCACATTAGAAGTTTTAAAAAGTTACTGTTAAAGAGTTAATCAAAAGAGAATGACAACATTACAGACTTTGATTTGAAAAATATGGATATCTAATTTAAGATTTGACTGATTGTTTTTTTGAAGAATCATGGGTAATGTAATTTCTGACTCGCATTCCCACTGTTAGACAATTTTATTTTTATTTTTTTTAAATAATGCAAGCTATTTTTTTTTCAACAAAAGAATAACCACTGATTACCCACCACAACTCAAAGTAGTCATTTAAATGATTTTCTAGTCACATAGTCAAATTCAGTCATTATTAAAACAAATTTCCATACAGAGAAAATGAATGGGATGAAACAGTCGCGCTCGATAACACTGACGATTCATCTAACTTTCTGAATGAGATCCATACGTCTACTATGCTATGAACAGTGCTTGAAAGACACAGTGTGTGAAACCAAGCCAGAAAGACGAGTCTCTTAATGAGATCATGAGAAGTGCACTGGAACAGGCCTTCCTTCATCCTCCCACGTGACACTGGAGCATGTAGAAGAGCAAAAACCGTGACCAATACGGCGAGAAATCATGACAATCTATAAATTAGTTCCTTCATTCATACATACATCATAAAGTCTGAACATGTGACTGCGAGGAAACTGTGTGTGTGTGTGTGTGTGTGTGTGTGTGTGGGTTTGGGGGGGTCTCTCTCTAAATTGAATACAGACTGAGTTTGTGTGTAGGGTTAGCAAACACTGCCCTCTAGTGGACACACAGAGCTTCACACCGATCCATAAACATCCTGTGGTCAACAAGCATCTGCCTCCACTGAAGGCCACTCAGAAGTATCCGTTTGTACTAATTAAATGCTTTTGCAAGCAACCCAAATATGTTACGACAGATTTACCAGCGCTCATTGTTTTTGAAATGAGGTGCATGTGGACCGAGTGCCCAAGAGCGACATTTTGAGACTATAATTTTGTTTTTGAAAAGTTACATGAAATCTTCGTCTTAATACATACCCTCGGTCTTTTTATGCTCGTTGGGTCTCATCATTTACCAATATCCCGCAGAACAAAACAGTTTTTTTGCGGAATGTGTTGGCTGATGTGAACCATCCTGTTTTCCAACCATCTGATGTATGGAGACCACTTTTCACAATCCAATCGATTCCCAATGGGTGAAATCAAGTCTCGCCCTACATTGTTTTTCCCAGTGAATATCCTGCTATTCTCTGAAATACTTCTCTGCTGACATAAACCCACTCTAAATAATATTACTAGATTTTCACATATTTTGAAGAAAAGGTGTGTCTTCGTTCGCTATTAAATAGGATAGCCACCATGATGCTAATGTAATGTTTTGGGCAATGTATTCTAGCTTAAAGTCAATGGCTAATATATTGGTTTAATGTGTTAATACTGTGTGTGCCGGGGGCTACTAGTTCATTTAAAAATGTTTACACTGTTGTCTTTAAGCAGAATGAAGCAGGCACATGATGTATCAGCTTTCCTTTAATACTACCTATTATTTGCCACCCGAGTACAGCAACTGCCCTACTTTCTCTCAAAAAGAGACAAAAACTAAATACAGCCTGCGGGGGTCCATGAAAACATTACCTCAAAACCCATATGCTTTCCATACTCATTCTCAATGATAAATGTAAGAAGCACTACAACAGACACAAGATGGCAGCACTAACAATGTTCCTGTCTGGATCAAACTGACATCCTTCGGTCTTCTGATGTGTATTAAAAGGCAAAGTATTCGGTCAAGACCTGAAGTTATCTTTGTAGGATTGCATAAGCACTCTATCATCCAGAACATCATCTTAGAAAGGAGACGGTAAAACAGGCCAGACCTGTAATTGGTGATCTAGGTTTCTAAAAGCCAGTAGGCAAAGATACCGCGGTGTTGTCAAGAATTTTTTTTTCTAGAAATGGAGAGCTGCTCTGATTCATGTACAAGCTTGTCAGCATGCATGAACCACTGACCAACTAAATAAGACCAAAAGTGGAAGTTGAACTATTGTTCAATTGCATGCATCAAGTGGACTATAAACACACCCTCTTCACCCAGTTAATCATGCATAGAGCAAATTACTCCATTATTACAACATCAATGGACTAATCTTTACACAGGTAGTGCAGGTGACGTTCCTGATACATCACTGATAATCACCGTCATAGGCTTCCACAACAGTACAAAGGGCTAGATCTACAAGCCAAAGTTCTGGAGGTCACAATGGACTGTGTCTGGTTTTACAAGCTCCGCAAGGCCCCAGAGGCATCTTCATCTGAGCGGAAAAAGACCACCCATGCCTGTGACGCCCAGCTTACTCTACTCCACAGTGCTTCCAGGTAAATATGGGCTGGGCCTAGTGCCAGCTGGAAAGACCAACAACAGGAAACAGGAAGAGTCTAAACTGTGATGGATGCCACAATCTGAGGACCGGGAGGAAGAGGTAGTCCCATGCCTGAAATGCACCAGGGACTTTCTGGCACACAATAAAAGCAAACGGCACCTGTTTGTTCTAGGATAAAGGTAAGGGTAAGTGGAAAAATCGTTTCATAAGACACAAGCAACTTCCAAGTTGATGACTTGCGTGACAAATATTTGAATCAAAAAAGATTAGAAGGCATATAAGTCGAGATTGGCTGTGGAAATGCTGATTCCCTGTAACCTAACAAAATTTTAGCCATTATCCAATTAAAGAAATATTCTGGGTTTAAGTTAAAGGGTAAATTTAGTTATTAATTAATCACTTAGTATGAAATACGTCATCTGAGTGCTCATTTGCCATCAGCGGTTCAACCGTAATATTATCAAGCTACGAGAAGCTACAAAGAAAACAAAAATGATTACTTAATTCAGTGATTCAGTCATTTGGTGTACACACATTACGCACGCGGTCTTGTATGTGTACACACTGTGTATTTTCCAACTGCGTATATAATGTGCATCCAATACGGTGCTACAGTGACATTAAGGTGCCAAATTAGCAAACAAAGTCATTATTTTTCTTTTCTTTTCTTACTAAAAGTATTCTCGTAGCTTCATATGGCGGTGGAACCACTGAAGTTTTTATACTTCTCTGCAGCTTGACATGTAATAGTTTGGAAGTCAATGGGACAGTCACAAGCCTCCCGGTTTTCATCAAAAAATGTCTTAACGACATAGGGGTAACTGATTAATAACAAACATTTTATTTTGGGGTGAAGCAACCTTTTAAGGTCAATTTTGCAAAGAAACATGCAAAGTTTGGGGTGGAAAGATTTATATAGGTTGCAATTATTTAACCTAAAATACAGTAAAAACAGCAATATTGTGAAATATTATTGTAATTTTGCAAAGCTTAATTTTTTATATCATTACACCAGTCTGCCACACAATCCTTTAGAAGACTGCTTCCCAAACCTGTCCTGGTGGACCGCTAGTCCTGTACATTTTGTATGTCTCCCTTATCTAATACACCTGATTCCACTCATCAGCTCATTAGTAGAGACTGCAAGAACTAAACTGGATGTTTCTGAACAGGGAGACATGCTAGGGCTCCTCCAGGACAGGTTTGGGAAGCACTGCTTTAGAAATCATTATGCTGATTTGCTGCTCAAGAAACATTTATCATTGATTTTTCTTTTGAGGATCCTTATATATATGAACATTTCCAACATGGTTTATACTAAACCTCATTGCAACCCAATACTTAAAATGACTATAAAAAATATTTGAACAGCTTTATAGATTAAGTTTCAACAGGAAAAAAAAAGTATGTAAATGTTAGGTTCCTGATTTCTGCTTTCAAAGCGTGTTTGACTTGCTTCCTTTCAAGTTACTTAAGGTGTATTATCATAACCTTAATTTTTGGCTTTTCTAAGGATTAAAAACTGGCTCAACAGTAAACTGAGAACTTTCACTTGGATTCATTGAGGTGATTGGATACACTGTGAATATCTCCTATATAGTGGAGCTCTGAGTCAATAGAGCGCATGGGGATTTGCACAGCATTAAAACTGCAGCAGGATAAAAGGAAGGGGCTCAACAATGCCCAGCTAAGCTGGAGCTCCCCCGCTGCTCCTGCACTGATGCCGTTAGGCTATAAATCTCCAGCGTTACCCCTCCTTCAGCATTTAAACATGTTGAATAACAGGCTCCAATCTCCAAACATCAGACAGAACACTTCAGATAACAGCGCTATTCTCAGCTCTTAGGAACCATCAAACAATCACATCGTGAACAAGGTCAAGCCGTGCCTTAAATAACCGCTGAATGGGGATTTTATTTAGACTTATTGAATAGCGAGTGACTGGCCAGCAAGAGATGGCTTGAGTTATGGCCCCTGAATCTGGAATGGCAAACCCAGTGCACTGGGAGCTCATACAGGAAGTTTCTTTTTGTTTTCCTATTCCGTGATGATTTACACCCAGTTCCCACCTTTGATGGGCTGTATTTGGAGTGGTATCCTGTTTGGTCTGACGAGGCTTCCAATTCCCAGCAGCTCCTGGGTCCCACTAACCCTACTGGACTGTGGGATATTCTGCGCTCGAGAGGAACTCTGCGACCCGACTGCCACATCCTGACTTATCAAAGCACGGAAGTGAAGCGCGCAGAATACATGGATAGCGTCTCCATTCCAACACCAGCCAGTCTCCAATGTGGGCCGCCGTCTGCCAGAGATGTCGTCCACCCTCTCGCTGTACCGTGTGGAATGAAGTGCAATCTAGTACTGAAAAACAAAACATACTGCTGGATGGGATCTTAGTCTATTCGTGATAGAGATAAGTCATGTTGTTGACCGATGATGACTAGTTGGTTGACTTTGGTACACTGTTTATCTGAACACAAGAATGCATGTTATTTAGTCGCATTAAACATGTCTGATCAAAGAGAGGTGACCTTAAAACCAGCCTAAATATACATAGCTTAGGGTTCAAACCTCCGATTACTCTGCACACTCTGAATTATCTAAAACTGCAAACAAACCAGAAGACTCAAGAACGAGTCAATATGCTCCGGAGTCTAAGGCTACGAATCCATGTCAACGGTCTTGGACTTGCTGGACCATGAATACCTGGACTTTGTGGTCTTGTCCGAGTCTAACGAAGCCAAGGCCACATGACCAAGACTATAGCTTCATGGTCTTATCAGACTTGAGACTTAAAGACCATAACCATATAGCGCTCTACTCTTCTAGTCTCGCTCCTGACTCTTGAATGAAATGGTCTCTACTACAGCACTGCGTATCTTAACATCAGTGTATTATATGTTCCCTGAATATTAAAAAAACCCCTGGATTCTTTGAGAAACTGAGGGCATTAGCATTCGGAGACACTCAAATGACCTTGTTTGGCACCAACAATCTTTTCACAGTCAAAGTCACTCAGATCACATTTCTGGCCCAGTCTGATGTTTGGGTTGGAAAACTGACCTGCTCAACCACTCAACCAAGTCTGCATATTTTGGGTTGCATGCATACTTTTGGATACAAACCGCTTTAACCTAGCCTCTGAACTAAGGTCATTTAGTGTGCCAAAGTGACACTAAAAACACTGCCTAACTGGTTTCACACCATAAACCACAGGTAAACAAAGAGAACTCTAGCCTAAGGGTTGGTTCTTTACAAGGTTGCTTAACATTACATGCTTGCATTCACTATCTTGACAAAATCTTAGCAATATGTCAATTATTTGACAATTTTGGGTTTGAACCTACAAGACCCCAGATCATGAAGAACTAGACAAAACTGTGCATGAATGGCAAAAGAATCTTTCAAATATTTGACCCCACTGTATTTGTAAGCAAGACTTTGACTTGCCCTTAATCCTAGATGCTGCATAAAGCTAGTCAATTACACCAGAACTGTAGATTTTTAGCCAGCTCTGATTATTTTTTACATGCAATATGCATCAGAGGATCGTGAACTATGTGTGGGTGGTCTGTGGCTGAGACAGAAGAACAGGTGCATGGTCTGTGGGCTTCTGTGCTCCAACTGAATGCTCTACTTTTTTCACTCAAGCAGTGAAGCCAGTCACGGCCTTCGATCAAACAGGGCTTGAGCCTGTTGAATAAACATGAGAGTGACTGTGACTAGTGACCTCAGAGCATCCATTAAGAGATCAGCCTGATAAACCGACTATTTAACACACCATTAGCACCGAAACTAGATCACACGGGGCACAAATGACCCACATTACACAAGCCTAAAGACCTCTTTTAGCCCATGTCTGTTTGTTTTGAGGCTACGTAAAAAGTTCACAAAATTCAGATATTCGCATTTGGGTCATTCTGTGTCAAATATCGGAAACTCTGAGTTTTGATTTTGTTAACATTTTCTCTGCAGAAAGACAAACACATACAGTGATGAAAGCCAAAATATTAAAAGCCAGAGAAGTCAATTTAATCAGTAATCCGCTATTTTGTAAAGGAGGCCCAAAATGACAATTCATAGCCAATTTGCAAGGGTTAAAAAAAAAACGACTTCAGAAAGCTAGCAGCATCATTATGTATTATACAATTCATTAATTGACTTTGGGAATATTTGTCAAAAAGCACTTTCTAATCGCACCATTACCATATACCAGCCACATAAACTCTTTAAACTAATAATATATAATTATTCAAATACGAAAATAAATAATTAAACAAGTCCTGACTAAGCAGAGAGATGTTCTTCATGTTGATTTTATCAGTGGGAGACATGAGGTCAGATCTTTTCAGGTCACCTCCTGACAAAACATAAAAGACAAAACTCTCATTATTAGTACTTCTTTTGATACACGATGCACTAAAGCTTTCTCCTGATTACAGGTTTTAACTTAAAGATGTAGAGCAGAGATGGAGTCCTAAAGAGACACCAATGAGAGGGACGGAGTACGTCCTGCAACTCGGCCCTAAGGGAAGGACCCTAGATATGTAACATGATTCAGCTCGCCACGAAGTGTCCAAACCCAGCGAGGAAATCCAATGACGCCTGGAGAAGATGAGACTTGTTGTTTCGCTCCACTGGCCCAATGACATACTGTGAGCGAAAGCCACGGGGCAGAACCACCAGGCAGATAATCGATCAGGACGAGCCCGAGAGTATAAACAGAGCTCAGGAGCTTCTGTGTCAAACCTCTCAATTTTATCCAAGCCGTGATAGTTTGAAAACACACCAGGGAGAAGGCCCCTCTAATTTTGGAGTGCCTGAGAGTTTCGGAAATCTAATACGCTTGAGCTAATTATAAAGCGTTTAGGAAGAGCAGAAATCGGTCTCCGCTGTTATAGGTTTGGAGTTCAATCGTAAGCACTGGTGCTGCAGACGCAACGGTATTAAGCGTTCAACAGATGGACGCAGAGATGATTGCTAAATCGCATCAGGGCATAATTTAGTCCAAAACCACAGGGCATTCGGTTCATGCGCAACTCTGGGATTACAACAGAAGATGCTTCAAAATCAGCCCTGCTGGAACCATCTTCTGGACATCAGCACACGGCATCCCATTCAAAACCCAACGTATGCTGGCCTGTTTTATCACTATTAAAGGATTCCATCAAAAAGTGTGCCTTTATATAGTAAAACATTGGATCTTTACCTCTAGTCACTGACTCGCTCTCTCGCTCAAACATACAGCCGAGCTCACAACTACTGCTGTTGCTTTTGGCAGTTAAACTCAAACCAAGGCTTTAATGCTCACCAGGGTGAAAGTTAAACAAACAATTCAAACACAATGTTCCCAGACACATATTTTCCATGAGCCAATATGATTTTTCACATAAAAATACAACCGTCAATGTACAATGAAACTTAAAAAACATAAGAATTCTGTCGTTTTAGCTTAATGGCTTTAACACGCCGGAATGGTCCATAAGAACAATGAATAGTCTTCGCCTTATTACATAAAATGCAATAGAACAGCACTAACCGTTAACATAAAATCAATTGCCATCGATCCAGATTCACTCACAATATCCATGTCCACAAGCTGTGATAATAAAAGTCCATTAAGTAAAACCAGAAGCTGCTTTTTTCTTTAGGTTAAAGAGATTTCACATAAAGATGGGTGAGTGGTATGACGGGTGACGGAAACGTGTCTGAAAGAGATGAGAGCAGCCGCTAACCATCATTTAGAAGAAAAAAAAAAGCAACAGCTCAAATGTTTGTGATCGGTAAGAATTAAAAAATTAAGAAATAAATTCAGTCTATTTAAAAAGCTGTATTTATTAGTATACAGTAATATTGTAATACTATTACAAAAAACTTTTCTAGTTTAATATATTGCAAAATAAAATGTATTTCTCTTATAAAAGATGAATTTTCAGCATCATTCTAATATGCTGCTTTACGGATCAAGAAATATTTATTTTTATTATCAATGTTTGTGATGTTTGTAATGTCTATTTTTGTGAAATATTCAATTAAACAAGACAATTTAAAATGATAAAGCTTTTGTAACAATGTTAAAGTCTTTAAGCAATTAGATGCATTACTGCTATATAAGAATATTATATATATATATTTTTTTTTATATAATTTTTTTGATTAAACAATGGTATACTAAACAAACTGCTCTTTCTTCAAAAAAACAACTTCAATTTTACTTTAAAACTTCTTTTGAATTACTGCTTATTGTGAACTATAATCAACATTGCATGCAAACAACTTTGTAAATTAACTTAGAAATTCTACAAATTCTTGTTAAAATATCATCATTTGCACGGTGGTTGTACAATTATTATTGAGTGATCACATGACTCGCAAGATGTTCATTCATGTTTATTTCATATTTCATATATCAACCTTTCAATGGTATTGTATAATAAAGAATTAAAAAAAAATTTAAAAAACACTCAAAAGCAAAACCAAATATATCAAACGCTAGAAAATTTAGTATCTGTTTTTCTGCTGATGATTACACGATTAATATGATTAAGTGATCGTCAGATTGATGGCAAAGGTAATCTAAAAATACGAAGCAGAAGTAGGAGAACTTGTTTTTAGGAAATATAAAACTCTTTCACTAATTAAACTAATGCCTCCACCTCTTCAACTACACGTCCTCTGTTCAAAACACCGCCTACCAAAAACACACGGTAGGAAGCATGGACTTTTTATCTCATGAAAAATAATTATCTTAACTGTTAAAAACAAGTAACCCGGCACACTTTCTGCTGACGCCTGACCTCAGTTAACCATTTAAGAAAGCTTCCTGTTTGGCTGTAAATTAGCTCGGCTGTCAGTAAAATGAATAACGTTCGCAAGGATTAGAAGAATACAGCAGCTGCATGCGATCCGGCCCGATTTAATGAGAGGGACGCCAAAAAACGGCTGCCGGACAAGTGCTTGAATACATTATGATTCCTTTCACAAATTAACCATAGAGTCAGGGAACAGAACGCAACACAATGGGATCATTGTTGCGCCGTTCGTTTCTAAATCAGCAGAGCCTGGACCAAATGAGGCCAGATCCATAATTAAACCGAGCTAAGATTCTGCCCCAATAACAGAAAACCACGGGGAAGAATGAAGTCAAACCTGAGCAGAACTCAAACCATTGGGCGCTGGTCTGGAAAAACATACCAGAGATACAATGATGTGGTTTCCATGCCAACTACAAAGGCACAGATTTAAGCTCCTCCCATTCCGGGGAGAGGGCAGCCTGACAGTGATAAAGCTTTCACTGACCACGCTAAAAGCTTTTTTTCTAAGCACGCTGTTGATGAAAAGGCCATCAAGTCTGTTTACAGTCGCGCGCTAGCTGTCAGCCGCGAATACACTCCGGCGTGGTTCGCTTCGGTCCGACCCGGTTCCCAGATTCCAGTGAAATAAAAGCAGGTCTTACCCCCAAGAAGTACAAGACCCTTCCTTTTCATAAAGCACCAGGTGAGTGAGAAACCGCATCCTCTTGTCCTTAAAGCTCGCGCTCGCGCCAGGAATACTTACATAATCGAGCATGCTCTTAATCCACACACCGCCGGCACTTCCAGTCTCCTTTCAGCTCTGTTTCTTGAGGAAACGGTTCTATTCTGAGAATCCTGACCGGAATATCCCAGAGGAAACACCCCTGTGACCTCGCTGCGTACGTCCGAGTCAAGCATCAAAGCAACAGTACGGCTTTCCTGGGGAGATGTGATTATCAGAGAGTACCGTGGGCAAATTATATAACACGAAAAAGGGACTTTGAGAGAAGTCACACCAAGGCCGAATAAGCTGATAATAAACACGATGTTATAATAAAAAAAAAAGATTAGACGTGATCTGTGACCGTATCATCTGAGGTAAATTCACAACAAGTCACTTTAATATCTAGAGGAAAGGAAATGCCTGTAACAAGCTCACTTTACAAGAATGGGACACAAATATCAAGAAGAAGTCAACACGCAGATATCTAGCTATGCCTGCATCACTTACATGCGTGGCTTAAACACACGTCGCTTCCTCCCTCTCACGAGCTGCGCTTTGGGAGGAGACGCTGAGCAGAATGTCCAAGCTGTCCGTTTCCACAAAATGAAAGCGAAAGGGAACCGCGGCGATTATAAACACAGAGGAAAACATATCAAACTAAAAGCGCGACTGTGGGATTATAAAAAAAATTGTAAATAAATCACAATTGCACTACGTGGCAGAAAGGAAAAAGCAAAAACTAAATAAATAAAAAAATCTGAAATGAGTGGCGCAAATGTAAGCGAGGCGTAGATTTAAAAAAAAAGCAGTTTATACGGCACAAATGTTGCTGTTCTGACAAGAAGCAAAGGAAGAAATGTGACACAAAATGGGATCCCGTTCACTTTCCTGGAAAAGAGCAGCTCGGGCTTTCTGCTTTTAGGAAGAAAGTTAGTCGTCCAGGTTCTGAAGGACATGAAGGTGAGTGAATAACGACAGGATCCTCAACGTTCTCCAGCAAACTAGTCCTTCGATGCTTGCCTAGTTGTGTTACCTGGTTTAGGAGGATACGTGCAGCACATGAAATTAGTTTTAGTTTTATCAAACTACTGTACAAAAATTACACCTGTTTACAAACTGCTAAAAGCCTAAAAAGATGCCGGACGCTGTATCAGCAAGGAGCTCGTTTTAATAAAGCTCACAGCCCATGTTTTCTGGACACCATCTCTGTTGGCACGGGTTTGTTTTTAAGCGAAACAAACAGCAAACCGTGAGGGACTTCTTCACTAAACTAGCGAGCATTTTTTGCAAAGGCTGCACACGACTGCTCGAAAACAACCTCTAAGTTTCGGAGCAGCAACGAAAACGAAACACCTGAGCCTACAGACTCTGGCCATCTTCGAAAGGAAATAAAAGAGGACACTCTACCAGATAATCCATGTAACTCCTCGATAGCGTCTCGCTGCTGTCTCCAGAAAACAGAAGTCCCGAGATAAGGCGACCGTGGAACGAAACGCTGGGGTTGATCGAATGCATCCAAAAGTCTCGATTTGTTTGACAGCTTCGGCTTCGGGTTCCCCGCCTCTCGGATGTGGAAAACAAAATATGAATAAAGCGGCTAGCAGCGTTAGCCCTGCTCTCCTCCTCCTCCGTGGATCCCGCGCGCGGCTGTGTGACTAAAACGAGTCCGGTTGAGAAACAAAACGATTCAGGCTCTTAATACATTCGGCATCGCTGCGTGTGGATTTTAAGCTGTAACAATTCGGACTAAGACGCGCGCGCGCGTGTGTGTGTGTGTGTACGGGTGCTGTGGGCGGGGACAGGCGCTGTTTGTTGTGTGTCGCGAGCCTCGGCGTCACGATCCCCGCGTGACGTCACTACGTTCATTCACGCGACGTGCGTTGGAGCGATTCCTTCTCGCGCGCCCCTTTTTATCCGTTAAATCTCACAGAAGGGGCCACTCTCCCGACGTGATGGCGGTATCTCTGTGAGACCGACGAGCTACGTGCCGGTTTTACGGACACGGGAGGTCACGTGACAGCAGATCGCGTCCGTGAGCTCCGAGGCTACGGGTTCTTCCACGTCACGTGACGAGAAATTAAAGGCGCCGTATTTTAGTTTGACGGTGACCTCTTCTGGTTAAAGTCGTGCATTTCTATTCAGAAAGACCGACAGTGAGAGTGTGTCGTGTATCTGAGCAAGTTATGCATGTAATACATTTAGAGATTAAGTACAGAGCAAGTATATAAGTAGACTGGACAGTTTATAGCAACACATACAAATAAATGTTTTGTTTTTTTTGTGCTAAATAATTTAAAAAGATGTTAAGCGTTCTTATAAAGTTTTAACATTGCATCGTGTTTATTTGTGTGTAAAACGATTTCAAGCGATGTTTGACTGGTAATAATGATTTGGGCTGCAATTACGGTTTTAGCAGGTTAATTAGTTTAAAGGTTAATTTGCCGCCTGTTATAAACAGTGCAGTTAAAGTGAATAACATGTTTGTGCTTGAGGAGTATTTTTCATGATTTACATTTCATAAGAACAACGGAGACAGATAAATTATCAGAGAAATATAGATATATATATATATATATATATATATATATATATATATATATATATATATATATATATATATATATATATATATATGCACACACACACACACACACACACACACACACACACACACACATATATATATATATATAGTCTATTCAGTATGGCACAGTGATTTTTCATACAATAAAGTATGCAGATATTTTTCTTTACTTTTATACACATTATCTTCTCAACACTATTCAGTCCTAGTGAACTATGAAACACTCTTTTTCTTCCTTTTTTGGAAAGCAAAAAAGACTTTACCCTTGGAAATACGATTGTTTCCAAGTCTTCAGTTAAAGCTCATTTTACATTAATTGTTTAAAATGGTTTAAAGAAATATATTCACATATTAATTAATGTAGTTACACACACACACACACACACACACACACACACACAGAGAGAGAGAGAGAGAGAGAGAGAGAGAGAGAGAGAGAGAGAGAGAGAGAGACAGAGAGAGAGAGAGAGACAGAGAGAGAGAGAGAGAGAGAGAGAGAGAGAGAGAGAGAGAGAGAGAGAGAGAGAGAGAGAGATACAACTATACATGCTTTTTAACATAGGCTTTTTTTTACGTTAACACACTAACATATTTTTTTTACTGAGGATTCGGTTTGCAATTATTTATGCATAAAAACACGAATGAGCGCTCAACAGTTTTAAACAATCGCTGACGGAGAAAGTTTCCACGGATACCTGCGACGACAAAAGCCGGCGCGCAAACGTTAGGAAACGTCCCGACGAGTTAACGGTAACACGTGAAGATGTAAGAATCGGTAAGAATCAGATCGTCGGGGTTTATTCGTTCCCCCGGGCTGATTATCCTGATTGGCTCCACCCTCGATTATTCTGCTCCGGACCGCAGAGCGCGTTCAGCGCAGAGAGGCAGGCGAACACAAACCCCGCTTTTCAGTACCCTCCCGAGAGGAATTTCAGTCCGTTTCCACGGGATAATGTCTTCAAAAGTGTTTTGCTAGGACACGGAGAGTCTGAGCGAGTCTGGGGAGAGCGTGCAGAAACTTCACAAACTGAGTTCACGAAGCGTCTGCGCTCAACTATGGCGCTCAGAGCCAGAGCTTTATACGACTTCATCTCTGAAAACCCCGGCGAGATCTCGGTGACAGAGAGCGAACTTCTCACTCTGTGCAGCGAAGAGGTGGTCGACGGTTGGTTGGAGGGCACGAACAGCAGAGGCGAGACGGGACTCTTCCCCGCGTCGTACGTGGAGATCGTCAGGACTGACGCGTCACTGCACGGTAACGGCACATCCGCCGGTCACGACTATTACTGCCAAACTAGTCCTCAGGGGAGGGACACCTCGAATGAATCGACTCCCACCCATTCCGCTGCTTACCAGGGGCAACTTCAGCAACAGCGACACAGTTTTCAGACGAGCCAGGGAAGCGACGAGGACTGGGACGATGACTGGGATGACGGCGTGACGGCGGATGAGCACGGGACACCTGAAAAACGCGGGAATGCTCAGGCGGGATATCCCGTTACTAGCTCCTCGGCTTCCCGACGCGGGAGCGCGCAGCAGTCCAAAAGCACGGGCACGGTTGGGAAAAACCTCAATAGGTTCTCCACCTTCGTGAAGTCGGGCGGCGAGGCGTTCGTTTTGGGCGAAGCTTCGGGTTTGGTCAGAGATGGAGACAAAATATTTGTGGTGATGGGCCAGTTCGGTCCGGAGTGGCAGGAGAACCCGTATCCGTTCGCTTGCACCATCGACGACCCTACAAAGCAGACCAAATTCAAAGGCATGAAGAGCTATATGTCCTACGGACTCACGCCTAGTCACACGCAAAGCCAGGTGAATAGAAGATACAAGCACTTCGACTGGCTCTACGCCCGACTTGTAGAAAAATTCCCCGTCATTTCGGTCCCTCACCTGCCTGAGAAACAAGCCACGGGTCGATTCGAGGAGGATTTCATTTCGAAGAGGAGGAAGGGTTTAATATGGTGGATGAATCACATGACAAGTCATCCGATTCTATCCAAGTGCGACGTTTTCCAGCATTTTCTCACCTGCAGCAGCACTGATGAGAAAGCTTGGAAGCAAGGCAAGCGAAAGGCAGAGAAGGACGAACTGGTCGGCGCTAACTTCTTCCTCACTATCTGTCCTCCAGCTTCGCCTCTCGACTTGCAAGAGGTGGAGAGCAACGTAGACGCTTTCAAAACGTTCACCAAGAAAATGGACGAGAACATCCTGCAGCTCAACGTCACTATTAACGAATTCGCCAGAAAGCAGATCACTGGTTTTAAAAAGGAGTATCAGAGAGTCGGGCAGGCTTTCAGACTTCTGAGTCAGGCCTTCGAATTCGACCAGCAAGCATATTCGGCGCCGTTAAACAAGGCCATGGTGCACACCGGGGACGTCTACGAGACCATCGGGGACTACTTTGCAGAGCAGCCCCGTCAAGATTTGGAGCCGATTTCTGATCTTTTAGCGATTTACCAGGGCCACCTCGCAAACTTTCCAGACATTATCCATGTCCAGAAAGGTTTGGGATTTTTCTCATGCGTTTGCTCAAATGCTTCTTGTCAGAACTGCATGCCATAAAATGAATATAGGTCAGTAGGTCAGGAGTTTACGTGCATGTTATCGGCTTAAAGAAGTGACACGCTGTCCAGTCAACCCAGCATACGTCCAGTTAATATTTAAATCGGAATCATAAACTGCTATTTCACGAAACTAAAGAAGCTTCCGAAACGGATGGATGGCGTACTTGCTGCTGATGTAAAATGGTCTGCTTTTTCGGTTTATTAGCTTTTAACCACTTCATAGCAGCAGGTTCTCAGCCGTGTGACATGTCCTGATTTTTCCCTGCTTGAAGAGAGGCCTGCTAGCGCTCTCAGCCCGAGATGTGTGTTGGTACGGTGGAAGGACGCCAAGCCTGTTGTAATACTTCAGTGGGGGAAGTGTATGTTTCTGACTAATCAGTTTTTTTCCTTCACTGTGACATGAAAATGACTGATGTCGTTCTTTTCTGTAGAATGATATCTCTGGGTGTATATGACGCAAACGGCTAATGCAGTTCTGTATGAGAAATTGCTTGTCTGCATAAAACAACTGATGCTGGGAAAGCTTTTGTGTTGAAGGCTCTAATCCTAAGCTCAGGGCCCCAGCGCAGGGTAGCTGTGAACGCTTACGCTACATTTTAACATGTTTTTCTGACGCCTTGGATGTAAAAACACATATTTTAACGCGTGCCGTACGTGATTGTCCTTAACGTCGATGCGAAACTACATTCACAGCTTATTTTACTTCCGCAGTCAGGAGTATCCCAGGGTGAAACGGGATATTTGGCGAGAAAAAAAAATGCAGGCCAGGTTTTTTTTTTTTTTTTTTCCCATCTGGAATTGATCGGATCGTGAAAAGTAGGCGTTGCGTATCGGAATAGAGGAGCGAGAAGGAAAAGGTATCCGTGAAGTCAGATGCAAAGAGTTTCAGAGGCAGAGCAGGTCATCGCTTTTTTTCAATTCAGTTCATTTCAAGATGACTTCTAGTGCACAGGGAATATTGATTTCTCCTTGAGAAATTCCAAAGAAAGCTGTAAGCCATAAATCAGACGCCTGACTGGTCTGAGCTTGCCGTTCAACGTGTTAAAAAGCGTGTGTTTTCGCAGGTGTGATTCGAATGCTTTAACTAAACCATCGCTTTTTTTAATCTCTGTTCACTTCTGTCTTTCCCCAGGAGCCCTCACAAAGGCCAAGGAGAGCCAGAAGCACGGGGAGGAAAAAGACGGCATCGCCGGCGGAGGCATCCACGACCGCTGCAACATCATCTCCTGCGCTACGCTCGCCGAGATCCAGCACTTTCATCGCGTGCGCGTGCGGGACTTCAAGGCACAGATGCAGCATTTCTTACAGCAGCAGATCAGCTTCTTTCAGAAAATCACAGGCAAGTTGGAGGAAGCCTTGGACATGTACGACCAGGCCTAGGACGTTACCTTCCCGCGGAGAACTGAAATAAAACCAATAATACTCGTGAAAGTACGGCTTACTTTCTTGCAGTAGTGTTTGGGGTGGCTTTGAGAACGAACAATGATGACAGCGTGTGCCAGACATTGACAATTGTCCTTAAAATGTAGAATACTATATAATCTGATTATACGTAACAGACGTAATTGATTTGAGTTGAAACCCTTGAAACATAACCACAGGTTTACATTTCAGTCGATATAAACAAAACAGATTGCCTACTTCTAACTGTGTGCCTGTACTGATACGGTTCTGTCAGTCAGCCCCGTGCTGATGATAATTAAAGGCATTTGTGTCTTCTGAACTGTCCTCTGCTTCCCATCGATTTCAGTACAGACACATTATGCATTTTAACGTCAAGTACAGGCGTTTGTGATCCTTGTTGGTCCCCACGAGTTATGCTTTTATTAACCTCTATCTAATTCGCTCTGAAGGAGAGGCCTGTGTCTGTTTTATATTAGGAGCTTGCAAGAGAAAGATGAGACACAGTTTCTCGGCCCTGGAGGAGAAGTGCAAAGGAACAATGACCTAGAAAACATGGGCTGAACCCTCTTTATCTCGAGGACATTCCAGACGAGGCAGAGAGGATCCCTCACGCTACTAGTTTACCAGCACTTTCATTATTCAGTTTAACGTGAGCTTAGTGGATATATTTTAAGAGCTCGAGACCATAATCAGCTGCATGAGCAAAAACAAATGAAGTGAAACCTTAAAAATGGAACTGTATTTGTCAAACTCTGGACCCCTGGTGAGAGATTCCCACTGGTCTGCCAGTTTTATGAGCTGGTTTAACAAAACAGACCTAAATATAGATATTTGACAAAAAGCACAGACATTCAATTAATCATCCAATAAGTTCAAAACAACAGTCAACTGATCAACATGCGTATTGACAAAAATAATCCGTTGTCTCACTTTGACAATTTAACTGTTACGGGTCAGTGTAGGGGATATGTTAGAAATGCTTATCAATATTTTAGTTTGAGAATAGTTTAGAATAGAGTTTTATTGTTTTACTCTTAAAGTGGTCCATCATAAAAATGTTTTAAGAACTCTTGAAAAAGACTCGAAAAGGGAAGAATTATCATCCAAGATGGACGTACTCGGGCCTCAGAGCTCCAATCAATCAAATGCCCTCTTGAAGGAGATTACACCGTTATTAGTTTCTGTGCTTACTAGGGAGAAAAAGCAGAGCTGCCCGGAGCAGTCGGTCTCTCACTGCGTTTGAATTATTTATCAGAGCTAAAGTTAGGCTTCTCTTTCCACACGCTTAATCATGAAGAATTTATTCACACAACCTGATCACTAACAAGCCCACACGTTTTGTGCATAAAACAACGCTAATGGGGAAAAGAATGACTGCACTGTTCATTTGAGTTTTTATTGAGCACTGTTCATATCAATATTTTGGTGCTATATTAAATTAATTACCAGTAATGCAATGCAATTCAACCCTAACCCTAATTACATTCTTGTATGTTATATACTGTATTAATCATACATTTGATTCTGTTATGTTTCAAAACTGTCCATAGGATTATAAAAAAACAATAATTTATTAATTAATAGATTTATACATTTAACGACAATCATTTTTACATGAATGCATCTAACATTCACACAGACGTAAATACACACATACATGTAAACATTCATGAATCTGTAGCCCGTAGTAAATTATAGGTAATAAAAGATAAACGCATGTTTCTGTTGTATCTCCCACTAATGCCATCTTGCTAAGAATGTAAAAATTGTGATGCAATATTTCTGAGGGTGGTTTTGTTTTTGTGGTATTTTAATTTTAGACACTTCTTTAAACTGCACCTTACTGTAGTTTCAGTTCTCTCTTCAATTGCGTTACGTTCTGACACTTTTTACAGCAAAGTGATTATATAAATAAACATAAGGCATTGGGTACAGCAAAAAAAACATTTAGATAGAAGAAGTGAAAGAAATATTCAGCTTAGTTATCTTGTATATTCTGTTTCTTGCACTATATATAATAACAAACAAAGTGAATTTATTTATCTTCCCTATTGCACTTGCCTGTAGTCTAACATGTAATAACAATATTTTTTTTTATTTAAGCAACTCTATAATCAGTGGCGGGGCCTTCTACTATATTATTCTTCACCTCCAGGTATTTTAATAAAGGAGCTGACTATCGTCCATTGTCCAGTCGGCTTGGTTCTGGTTCTCAAAACACCCAGAGTTAAATGCACCCTGCTCACATTTGTGCATTAAATTACGAAAAAAAAAAACAAAACATTATTAGCTCGTGCCTTATGTGATCTCAAATTGCAGAATATATTTTAGTGCATGTATTTGAGAAACATTCATATTATACATATATGCACAGTTTGCAGCTTTAATTGCTTTTTTGTCATTTAATGAACTATATTGTATGCTGTTTCAAGTTGGCCATAAAGAGTCATATAAAGTTGGAGAGTGTGAGCACAGTAAAACATCTGCCAGGATGGGGAAGTTTGTTTTACTGATGTATAACATCTCATCAGACAGCACTCTACTGACTCTACGTCTGGCACATTTTCTGCACTCGTTTGACTTGTGGCTGATGCTGAAGTTGAAGTGCGCGTCTGATTTGATAAAAGAGAAACAACAGCTCCGCATCTTAATAAATGGACTTCTTGCCAAGGAAAATAAAGGGACAAAAACTGCCACGGCCACGCCCCTTGCTCCGCCCCTGCTTATAATCATTAAAACAATAATGTATTGTTACTACATGAAGGGTTCAGCAGAACAGCGACCTATATCTGTATTTTATAAAAACCAAGTACATTGCATGTAAACACTTCTAATGTTTGACCTCTAAAATGTGCAAAGGATTTAAATTTAGGACAACATTTGGATTATACTACATTCAGTAAGATGAATGAAACATTGCTAGTTTGTACATTTGCATAAAGGGTGCATATTAGTACCTTAAAGGGCCCAACATACTTCAAACAAACTTCTTTTTCATTCTTCTGAGGGCAAAAAGAAGTTGGAAAAGGCTGTTTCAAACATTCTGACACTTGTGTTTCTTTACGTCGCTTTTAACTCCGGGTCGTTGACATGAGCTTTGTTGTAATTTCTTTGTAGGAATTAATTGCTTTCGTTATAGAGGCGAAGACATATCTGTGGCAGCTCAGCTATATATATAGTGACTTGGAGATGTTGCTCCCTGACCCCGGCAGAAAGAGAGACCAACCGTGAAGAAAAAATCCAGCTTCAGAACACACCTGTTTTGAAATCTGATTTGGTTAAAAAAAATCATGTAATTTCAGTTCATTCTTCGATTTTGTTTGAAGTATATCGGGGCCTTAAGAGTTACACCGGTACCCTGCCCAGAGCTAAATGTAAAATTCTTCCACATTTTTTCTGACTATGTATATTGGAAAATGTAATAAGATATATGTAATAAGATTTGGTGGCCATCTGTGTTTTGTAAGAAACAAAAGAAACAACAACAAAAAAACAAAGCCACAAAAACATCTAAGCTGTGGCAGGACAAAACTGAAACAATAGGATTAACATTAAAAATGAATGTTAAATTTTTAGTTACTTGACAGTCTATCCCTTGATACTGAGCCAAGAGACCTTCAGAGTCTGCAAGGTGAAAAACCAAACGTCAGCAATAGTATGATTAGATATTTACGTTTCCCAATGTATGGTATGAAAGTTAGTCGCTTTGTTCTGCCAGATTTGTCTCCTATGATGGTCATGCACATTGATAGTTCACAAAATGACTTCAAGCAACATCTGGATGTGATAAAAAAAAAAAAAAAGCTGAGTCAGACCCAGTATTGGTTTTGTTTGAGGGGTGGTGTTGCTGGTGAACATTGCTGGACAGAAACGGGGTTAAGTGGATTCCATGTGCAAAGGAGAAATGGAGACACAGCTTGTTCAACTGCTGGCACCAAAGCTGCATCATGTACTTCCTGTAAAACAGGACTATCCGAGCAACTCGGAGTGAGTGGGGTTACTATAACCGAAGGAACAGTGAGACTTCTCTCAGGCTGACCCAGATACGGGCCTCTGGCTAAAATATCTTCTCCAGGGTTCCCTGTTAGGTCCTGTATCATTGCCGGGTGGGCACGCTTTTCCCTTCGGTGCCGGAAGACAAGTATGAGAACCACAAGAATAACAATCAGGAGGAGGCAGGCCAGAAGTGGCAGGATGATGAGCAGGGGATCAGATGCAGGTCTCGGTAAAGACTCCATCCTCACCAAAGTGTTTTTCGGGGAGGGGTCCGACTTGCTCATAGTGGTACGGTGCACGTGAGGGACCGTGGATCTGCTTCGTGTGTGGTTTCCCCAGCGGTTTCGTGGTTTTAGCTTTGAAGCTGTCCTGTGTGGTCTTGTTGATGGATCTGTGTGAGATGGAGGGTACATAGCATTTGTTGTTCTGTTTAACGTCGGCATCGTCGGCTCTGAAAGCATATGCTTCCCTGTAAGGGGGTCATAAGGTAATACCAGGTACACAAATTCGCCCATGGCAGGCTGGACATTGTCTGCCTTCAAAAGGAAAACGAACGAGTCATTGAGTGGATGGACCGCAGTGATGTTGTACCTGGGTGCTGTTGCGTTGCCATAAATGGTGTGGAGGTTGATGTGTTCCTCAATAGCTACTCTGCCTTGTTCCACATCCCTGAATGAGAAGGACTCCACCGAGTGAGAGGCTCCTCCGAGGTCAAATGTAATTTTGACTAGCTTTCCATGTTTCGGCGGCTCAACGATTTCAAAAACTGGATCGCTAGCACTAAGGGAGGCCAATTCTGTAGCATCCAGGACGTCCTTTCGTAGCTTCACTGGAATGCCATCTGGGATCCTGACATGCTCTCCAAGGTGGATCAGTGGCTTGACTGTGATGTTGACCACCTGGTTGGTCAGGTTACTCTCAGATGTGAAGACCATAAACTCAAAGCAGTCTCGAGGGGACGACATGTCACTCATGTTATAAAACACTCTGCCAGTGTGCAGATCCTCTTGGTCAAAGTGTGTGACTGGTTCTTTCATAACCATGACACTCCCATGACTTGGTGGGCTTGTAACCAAATACTTGATGGATGCATGTCTCTCATTAGACACTGCGGCCAGGTTCTCAAATGTCAGAGTCACTGTGGTCTGGCCTTGCAGCAGAGTCAGTCCAGTGTTGTTGACCACACTAATGGTGATATTCTCCACCTCTACACTGAAGAGCTTGTAGAGTGGTCTGTGGAATCCATCAGTGATGCTGAAGTAGATAACCCCTGATGAGAGTTCCCCTTTTTGCACAAAGTGCACCCTTCCTTGATTTACATCAGCTTGGGTGAAGGTGCTGATAGACTTGTTAAGCTGACCCTCCAAAGCAAGGAAGCCATTTTTGGGCTTGCTGATGACAGTATACGAAAGTTCCTCAGGTGGAGTGTCTTGGTCCTCCACATAAAGGTTCTCGGGTTCCAAGGTCACGGTGTCCCCTTTGACTACTTTGAGTCGAAGGGATCCGGACTTGAGCACAGGAGGCCGATCATTTACAGGGGTGACAGTGATGTTAAATATTCCAGATACTATATAATCTATATTCTGAGGTCGTTGAACAGGCTTTCCTTTGGGAATTAGCCACACGTCAAAAGTGAAGTTATCATGAGTGGTCTCAGAGTCGTCATGTACATAAATGATTCCATGCTTATGAAGGTTAAGTTGAGAGAACTTTGGTCTTTGATGTGTCAGGTTCTTCTCACCTACAACAATTGTACCATGGTGGGGTGAAGAGGTGATTTCGAACCAGATCTCATAGAAATTGCGTTCAGCTTCATCTAATTTTCCCAAAAAGTTTGCAGCATCCAGTTTTGATTTATCAATGAGAACACTACTGCCTTCGGCGACAACAGCACCTAAATAATAAATATGTTTGTTAGTGTTGTTGATGTGAAGGTAATTATATTTTACAATTGTTATTATTAAAATAAGCAGAAGTCATAAATCATTACCAGTATTTGTTAAGAGTGCACTCCTATGCTCCGGGCCTGTATTTTCATATGAGATGTGGATATTAAAGGTATGAGCTTGGAGGTATGCTGGGGGGCATGATGCAGTGAAGGTAAAGGAATCTGTAGCACTCCATGAAATAGGTTTAGTCTGTGCATACAGCACAGCATGTTCCTTCACCTACAATAACAGAAGTCAGTTAGCTTATTTCTAAGGCAGAATGATCCTATCCACCTTTTTCCTGAGAAACAGATGAGCGCCATTAAGATGGATTATGACTTTTGTTTGGATGCTGTTGTGTTCCTGTCTCCATAGAAATTTATTTTAAAAAGGATAAAAGATCGACTGAATGATTTTAACAGAATAACTTTATATAAAAAGGTGTGCAAGGTTAAGTGTGCTGTTGTTGGCTGCCAAGGTAAGAGCAGTCAAACTAAGACAAATCTACCATGCTGAAGTTAAAATACAGTATGCAAAATAATGAAATCCCCTGAATTTATAGTGTAGGAATTTATAGTGTAGGATATGTGTGCTCATATGTTTTCAATGCAACTAACCACAGGAAACTAACCATATTATCAACCCACTCAACTATAGTTGAGTAACTGTACAAAGACTGATGTTGCAACACTATAATGTGATGAAACTATAGCGCATGTGCTTTTTAAAACCATTTTCATAGGTTCAACTTTATATTACAAGCTCGGAAAATAAGTTTTGACTAGAGTTTGGCTACAATTTTTGTCAGGACAACAACACTGCAATGCAGTGAAGTTGTTTTGACATGGAAATACATCATTAATGTCATATAGACAATTAAAATGTGTAGTTTGCTTTTGTCTTAGCAATGCATCTTTCCTGCACCAATTCCTCTCTGGAATTAAAGAACGCTTCCATGTGAAGTACACATTTTACCATCAGCCAACTAAACTTGGAAGCAGATTTCATAAATACCATGTTTTGGGTAAAGGAGGAGATTTCTTCTGTGGAATTTTCATCTTTTTTCCAAATCAGGCCGCCAAATCTTGGAGGTGATGTCACAGTGTATGCAATGGTGCGATTGCCATAAATATCATCAAAGTCATTTGTGATTATCAGCAGGTCATCCTCAGTAATTAACTCTGAAGCCCCTGTGGAAGAAGGATACAGGAAATACATCATTTACATCGCACAGACAGTTGCACCATTATCATTTCAAAGACTAGGCTAGTCTGAGTTTCACTTATTACAATCCAGTCCAGCTGATGAAGTCTGCTACAATACCCCATTGCTTCATATTAACAGCACCATTACTAACTAATTTCTTCTAAAAATATATAACATTAACAGCAGTAGAAAATGTTATTTAAAGGAATGTATTTTTAAAAAAATAAAAAAAAGTGGCTACAAGGAAGTCCTGAATTTTCTGTAAAGCACAATAAAATCAAACCTGGGAAAACTTTGAGCTCTTGATTTTTCTCTAAGCTGATAACCAGAGATTGGGCTGTCACACTGAAGATTTGCCTTGGAGCAAAGTTCAACCCATCGTTGACTTGAAAGTGAAATCCTCCAGATAGGGCACCTTTCAAAACATAAATACCAAAGACCTACTGAGAGATCAAGGAAAATGGGTTATCAAATCTTACGGGCACTTTATAACGCAAACTGACCACTATGTACAAACACCAGCTGGCCATGACTGATATGCTCTTGGGTGAAGTTCAGAACGGGCCTGGAGGGGGCGCTCTTCAGGGCTAGATGTCCATTGCTTGGTGGAGTGATGATGAATTCTAGACTCTCGGGAGGAGAATCTGGATCCTCGGAACTGAGGTCTTCAGTGGTTATCTGTGTTACAGAACCTTCCCACACCTAAAGAAAGAAACACAATGCCATTAGTTCTCATGTTTTGTCAGGTGAGGTTTGACATTTTTCACTAGAAACTTTTTTCTTACACCAGAGGCTATTTTAGAATGTGTTTACTGAGCCTCCTACTGGCCAAAGTGGGCATCTAAAGACTAGGCCTCCACACAGATTAACAGTTTTAACCAGTGCTTTTTTCCATGATGAAAATGGAAAAACAGTGCATGCCAAACCTATATTAGATGAATGCCCTATTTTAGTGCTAGTGCACAAATTTGTTGGGTTTGTGGGAAGAAAATGAAATCTGTCATTTGAAAAAATCCAGTTTGCCGTCATGTTTTACTGTGTTTTTGTTTTATAACCTACAATTAAAATTTCATAATACTATACATATAAAAAGATTACACATTAGCTTAAAGGAAAAACGTCACCTTGAGTATTCTGTTGACAGTTACAATTGGAGGTTCGTCGTTAATGGGTGTTATATTGGCATAAACCACAAATGGCAAACTTTGCTTCCGGATATCTGTGTTATTGGCCACCACTGTAAAATTATCAGCCAATGTCTCACTTCCATCATGGACATAGAATATGAATCCCTGTTCAGCCTGTGGCAAAAGAAAGAATACAATTCTGTAACAACACTCATTCTAAAAATCACTAGTGAATATAATCCTTTCATAATCATTATACATATTTACTAATATAAACGATAACTGTATTGCCTTGTTTTAATCTTTGTTATATGGGAGTGAAAATAAACAAGTCAAGAGGAGAACTCACTTGAGCCCTTGTGAAAGATGGGATGGGAACACCAGGGATCCTTGAGTGTTCAATTCGCCCATGATGCGGCCCCTCGGTTACAAGAAAGAAGATCTGAAGTCCTTGAAAGTGTCGGTGGACAACTTTGATGATATCCTGAGTGAGAGCTTTAGAAGAACCCTCTATCAGGGTCATGTTGGACACCTCTAATGGGATGTGCAGTGGGATAATATCCACTATGACTACAAGGTCACAGACTGTTAGAACGCCATTGGTTATGTCAAGTGAGAAAGAGTCATTAACATATCCACGTTCGGTTTGAACATACTGAACATGCCCTTCATTGATATCACCCTGCGAAAAGCTTTGGATGGGATTCTCTTGACTGCCACGGTAGTGATTTTCTTCTAGCATAGATATCCGCAGAAAACCATAGGTGGGTGCCACCTTCACAGTATACACAATCTCAAACGGTTTGTTATCCTCATGAACAACCTGAAACACACCGCATATACATGTTAAATATATAATAGTCTACATTTCATAATCTGAAGATTTTAAAGGGGCTAAAACTAACCTGGAGAATTTCCTTGTTGATTTTGACAGGCTTTCCTTCTTCCACCACAACTGGGTTATTGTGAATAACTCTTGGAGGCTTCTGGTGACTCTCAAGGTACACCTTAACTGGCACACTTACATCCAGACGGAGGCCTTTAACTTTGCTGGTGAAGTTAAAAAAGTCCTCCAGTATTTCACTGTCATCGTGATGATACACAACAAGGCCCATCTTTAAGTCATGCTGTGTGAAAGTGTATGCTTTTATATCATTGCAGTAAAGAGTCCCGTGGCTCGGTGGAAGAAACACCTCAAAGACCACTTCTTCATCATGCCTAACGTCCATATTAGTGGAGATACTGAAATTAGCAACTCCTAAACTGGCCATCTTGCCTTTCTGGACCAAAAGTCCCGTGTTGTTCGCCACCCTTACAAATGGATCATGGGCCGACACTTCAAGTAGTGTTGATGTGTAGTGTTTCCCATCAGATATGAAGAGGACAAAGCGGCCGTAACTCACTCCTTTGTGAATGAACAGCACTCTCTTCGCTTCTAAGTCCTTCTGATGAAATTGATAAAGCTTGTGTGTGGTGTCATTTAAAAGGACCAGTTCACCCATAGGGATCTTTCGTCTGGTATAAAGCAGATCTTTGTCATCAAAGTCTGTGTCAGCATCATGGTAGCACAAATCGTCCAGTGTAAGCAACCGCTGGCTGTCACGCACCACATGGAAAACTTTATCCACAACACGGATGGGTTTCTGATCATTAACCAACTGGATGGAAATATTAAATGTACCCTCCGTGCCTTGGGACTTATTTTTCAGAGAGCCAAAAGAGGCCAGGAATGTAAATGCATCATGGGCGGTTTCACTATCATCATGGACATACAAGATGCGTTCCTCTGAAATGTCCTGATTGGTGAACTCTGTTATGCTGTCATTGCTGGCAGAGGAATTAGAGAGGTTTATTTTTTTCAGTACCCCATGTTTAGGGCTGCTGGTGACAGTGTAGTGTACTGCTCTAGAGCTGGGTGTCTCTGAAAAAAGCATTTCCTTAGTAATGGCCTTGCTCTCCCCTTCCAAGAGAGAAAGTCCATGATTTTTTAAAATTATGTTATGAATATCTGCTTTGATGCTGATTCTAAACTCATGAATCCCTGACAGGGCAAATTTTGAAAATACTTGAAAGTGAAACATGTCCCTTGTATCATCAACTGGGCTTTCTAGGAGCTCATAGTGCAACTTGTGATTAGAAACGTCATCTTGGCTGAAATTTGAGTTCTTTTTTAAAATCTTATTATCGAGAAGAAGATGTCCTTTCCTTGGTAATGTCAATAAACGAATGTGAAGGTCATTTTCCGGAAGTCTTGCCCCTTTGGTAACAACGTGGAATTGTTGAGGTGTCAATGTGACTTTCTGTTCACCATCTATCTCCACCTTATTTCTGGTGATTCTATAACGAATCCAGCGTACTCTAATCAAAAACAACAACTCGTCCGTAATGGCTGAGCCGACTGTGGCTTTGCATTTGAAACTGTCAGTGACATTACTTTGCTGCGTCCCGTGGAAGGTGTTGAGGTATCGTAGACGCTCCTTTTCCAGAAGTTTTTGCGTAAACGTGCTTGTCTGCTTCCACTGCCCACTTGAATGCAACCTTTGAAGCTCACCATAGATTGGTGGCACTGTGACATCATAGCGAATGTCCACAGCTTGTTTAGGAACATTGACCTGCACAGCAAGATGTTTGTTACTAATAAAGGTTGCTTCACCTTGGGTTACCTCTACTCCGGTGTTGTTGGCAACCTTGTGTTCTAGGGGAACAGCTATGATCCTGAGTACCACTGTGTTGCTTAACCTGTCCCCATCGCTCACCCTAATAGCCATTCTGGCATTCTTGACACCTCTGTGGACATAACTTACTTTACCCTGCTCTAGATCGCTTAGAGAAAATGAGGTAACTGCTCTGCCTGGTTGGTCCTCGAACTCTAGAAAGCCTGAAACAGCATTCAGGTTTCCAATGACTGAGAACACCAGGTCTGTGGAGTTACTGTCAGGGTCGATGACCCTGAGGACGTCTGTGCTCATACGACGTCTGGAGCGCTCTAGAAGAATGAAGAGGCTGCCCTCAGGAAGGCTGAGTTCGGGAGCGTCATTGACAGGCGTGATGCTGATGTTGAATCTGTGCAGACGGTTCCCTTTGAGAAAGCTAGGCACTTCCTTTTTGCTGTTGGTGAAGATGGAAAACATGAAAAAATCTGCTAGGTCCTCGGATCCTCCATGGACATACATGACCCTTCCATGCCAGAGGTCCAGAATACTGAAGGTGTTCTCACCCAGATCAGGGTCAACATCAAGTCGGAGTTGCCCATGGACTGGCTGCTCTTCAACCCGAAACATAATCTGCGACTGTCGGATCCCAAGTTTACGAAACTCTAGATTAATCTTAATGTGTTTAGTCTCAAGTGGTGCCCGTCCGCCTTCAAGTACCTCCAAATCCTTGAGTAAAAGGAAATTTTTCTTGTCCATCTCAGGTAGAGCATCTGTGATATTTTCAGAATCTATGGTAATAACTGATGGACTTGTGGTACTGGGTCCAAGCTGTTTTTGTGGTTCACAACCAACAGAAATATCCTTGGTCACCAATGCTTTTGGAAGGCCCATCCTTTGGTAATTAACTCTGATATTCCTAAGACAGCCTTTAAACGAACCTCCTCCTGAGCGCTTTCCTACCATAGGGAGCAATCTATTCCTGCGGACTTCTGCATAAGTGCTGACATCGACCCCACCTAGAAACAGAGGTCCAGTAAACTGTAACGCACTGGCATTTATCCCAAAGCTGGAATTGTGCATCTCCAAACCCAAAGTAAACTGAAGATTCAAAGGAGACAAATAGAGCCGCAAAATGTGCCATGCCCCATCATTGATGACCATCAAGGAACGCAAGGCTGTCTTGGTTACACCTATTTTAATGATAGAAATAAGGTGACCCTTTTGGATCTCCAGGGCAAAATAGTTACCATTTCCTGCAGAGCTGTATAAAAGGATGCCCTCTGAATATATTGTATGCATTTCACATTCAAATACACCCTCTTGGGGTACGTCCCATGTTGGTAGGGACATGAATGCTTTGGAACTGAAAAAACTTATAGAATCGTTGACAGTGGCTGAAAACTGTGGGCTGCAACCAAGCGACACCTCATGAATCATTTTGTATCCGGAGTAAGGCCTAAGGGAGGACAGGAGGTTATGCTCATTGAACAGAACCTCGTCCAGACATCCCCGAAAGCCAACAGGAGTTTCATTTGTTGAGAGGTAGGATTTTTCCAGATCCCCGACACCACCGACAAAAAGTCCATCCTGGACATCCAGTTCAAAGTCAGGCCCTGGCATCTTAGCAGATGTTACAGAGTTTTTGTCCACAGTAAGCGTGATGTTCTCATTATCATGTTGAAGTTCTAATGTATGCCAGGTCAGATCATTCAAGGGGAAACCCTTCTCAGAACGAATAATCCGTTCCCCAGATCCAAGCTGAATCCGCACCTGACAGTGATGGAGAGAAGATCTGTATATTAATGTAGGAATTAAACTATTAAAGGGTTAGTTTACCCCAAAATTAACATCATTCACTTTAATGTTGTTTCAAACCTGTAAGACCTGTAGCTATCTGACCCTCCATAGTCAGCGACACAACTGAAATGATCCAGGTCCAGAAACATAGTAAATACATCAGTAATCAGACATTAGTAGCTCAACTTCAGTTTTGAGGTGCTTTTTTTGGGTAAAGAAAACACAAAAATAACATAATTTACTCAATCACACTTCTCCCTTGAGTTGCATCTTCTTCCATTTTAGAGATTACTTGACCCCTACATATTTGATGTAATCTACATTATCTTAATTTTTGTTCTGAAGAAGAATGAAGGTCTTACAGGTTTGTGGGTGAGTAATTAATAACAAAATTTTCATTCTGGGGGAAACTAACGCTTTAAAAAGTGAATCACTCCCAGTGCGGCTAAGAAACTCGTAGTGGAGAGTCGCCATGTTAGTAATGTTTTAGCATGAAAAGACTTGTCAGTACACAGTGATGCATCTGGAGGTTTAGACTATGAACGGTCCTTATTTGTCTGGAAGCAACAAGAAATCACTTGCCTATTGTATTTGCCTCTGGGCAAAAAATATCTGCGTGGAGCGCATACCTCATTACAAGTCAGATGATTGCCATAAGTAGGAATAAGTTTAAGCTCATTATTCATATACTGTAGTTTACCTTATTCATCTGAACTTATCAACACATGCAACATTTCACTCAGTAAACCGCAGTTGCAGTTAACTCTTACAGCAGTTGCAGAACTGCAGTGATCTCAGACAATGATATTACTGTATTCCTTCAGTTTCATGAAGGAATGAATACATGCATATACGAGAAACTAATAAATGTTATGCAATTAAGTGTCAAATTACAGGTTACAATAAAGTTTATCCCAATACATAGAGTTGTATACGAATATCTCTTTTTAGTGAAATCATTTAAATGTAATGCATTCAATTAATCACCTGTGCTCTGCCAGAATTCAGCCCCACACAGAGGAAGTCCGTCTCTCCGGCTGCCAAGAACAGCAGGCCACTGGCTCCAGAGGTTCGAAAGCGTACATGGAACGACGTCTGACTAGACAACTCAACTGCTTTCAAATGCACAAACCCATCGCCATAGAAAGAAGCTGCAAAGTCATTTTATACACGTTTTGTAATGCCATTGCTTAATAGAGCATATACATAAACATGCCACGTTTTTTCCCATAGTGCAGTTGACAACAGTAAGGGCAAAGGACACATTCCTTAAAACAAAAAACATGCTAGAAGGCAATATGTCTCGCTGTTTAAGAAATGCAGCTTTCCTTCATTTAATCTCCTCAGCTTTTGTCTGTCATCATAAGTGCACGGACTATTCTTGCATACTGTATGCATCCGAGTTGCTAGTGCCTCTGTAAATGAAGAGTTTTTATTGGCCTGAACAGCTCTGCGCTTAATGCAGTTTAGACTAAGTGCTGTTGTGTCTGCAACCCTCTAATGCTTTATCAGAATTCAATTAATGCATTTTAATGTGTCGAACGCCTTTTAGGAGCACAGTAGCACCGCTTCGTTTCTAGAGCACTGTGTCAAAGAGTCAATAGAGATTAAGCACAGTGACTGGGGATGAGCATGCCTTTCAAAAGTTAGGAATTTTTACTATTTAGATGGCTCAAATTTGATCATTCGACCCGTGGGTGGACAGATTGTAAAAGGATGTCTGCGTTGCTGTATAAACTAATCATGCACCACAAAGTGGCAGCAAACAAAACACCTGTTAAAAAAAACTAAATTAGGATAGATTTTCTAAGTTTCTTAACTATGAAAACTAATTTTTAATAAAACGTCCATAATTTTAGTACAGAATAATTGCACTGCGTGTCATTAACACAGGGTATCGTATATTTAAGAGCTTAAACACAAAGATACTCTCATATTTCTAGCAATAAATGCATTGAATTGCAGATTGCTGTCTCTGTCTGTCTTTGGATTTGAGGAAGTCTCTTTCTTTCATGCTGCAAGTAAACAAAACGCACTAGGACAGATCGGATTATATCTAATCCCATATCAGACATGTGCAGAAGTGACTTTGTACAGAGAGGTATTAATTAGGCCTACTCTTTACACGTCACCATCTAAAACGTGCCCTTTATATTTCCCGTCATTTACATAATTAGTAATCGCTCCATCTTAACAGAATTATTAAAACCAATGCCATATTCAGCTGTGATGAAACTAGAGATCCATGAACTACTGAAAACAAAACTATTTGACCTTTGTTCAAAAAAAGGCCGCTTCTCAAATAAGAGTATGAACTGATTATAAGATATTAATGAGATGATAATAGTACACTCACCTCCGAAAGTCTTCCCTGCAGTTAAAGAAAGAAGCACGAACACGTGCCACAAAATCTTTTGCTCAAAGGAAACGTGAATCCACATGTTTCATAGCGTTTCGGGTCAATTCAAACGTCTTACTGCTTTAATGTTCCCCAAAGCACGTCCATGGCGCGATCTTAAATCATCGTTAACTTTAAATCACCGTACCTGCGGTCTGTCATCTAAAGGACGTCACGGCGGCCCCGCCCCTTCGTGCATATTCATGAGGCGGCGTCAGAACCCGGCCCGCCTCTTCATTCACATCCTTCAGTGTCCTTGCGCTTCAGCAGCAGTGATGAAAGATGCAGACCATCTAAACCCGTTCTGGCTCGTGTCTGTCATCTTTATGCATCAGGATAGCTCGAATCATCCGATGCTTTATGCTTACATGTTTTGCCTTTCTTTATTATGTTTATTTGCAGGCTCCATAAACAGAGCACGCATCAAAAGTACCGGCATTTATAACCATTATAGATATAAAAATATTTTTAAAATATCGGTATATAAATAATATTACAAAATAGACAAATTCAAGATGCTTTTACTGATTTACAATATTTTTACAGTGACCACGAGGGGGCGCGATCACACTGAATAACGCCTTAAAAACAGCTTCATCTTTTTCAGTGAGTGTTACAACTAATATAAAAGAAGTTAAAACCTCTGTTATCGAGATAATAATTGTGTATATTAACGTTACACATTTTATTAACGTTACAATTTATTTTTATTAAATGTAAAAAGCATTTGCCCATCAATAAGTAGGCCAAATCGACATATCGTTACCTTTACATAATCTTTTTAAACACACAATTAAACACATAAGATGCACTGTGTTCAATACAGAACATTATCACAACATCTCCATGAAAAAAAGGCGTTTAAACCGTGTAGCTGGGAAGTACTCCGGAGTATATAAATATTGTATGCCTGAGTTCTTGGGTATATGGTATTACCTGATATCATCACACTTCTGTATTTTTAAGGGAAGTCAAATACAGACTGTGTATCTGACAGCTACGGAGCAAAACCAACCCAGCCACAAGTCGACATGCCAAGAAAAGTAAATGTTAGGTAACACGTTTAAAAAAAAAAAAAGCTCCCACATTTGATCTATCTGGGGCAAAATCCGGTGTACTCCAGTGTCTTATAATATCTGTCTTGCTCTTTAACATGAAAAAGCATAAAAAGTTCTGTTATTTCAGCCGCGCTATTGAATCATCTTAACACTCTTATAAATAGTGTTCAGGGAAAACATGTTTGTTATTGCCAAAGCTTTAAAAACCTGTTGTTTTTGAGTGCCAGCGAAGTGGCCGGGATCCAAATGAAGGGGAAGAGAACATAGCTGGGTCAGCACTGGGGCAGTTTGGAGAAACTGTTGACTGATTCACTTCATTATGAACGGCTATAATTGTTCCAAACGAACACGAGGCAGGCCTGTATCCTGTGATACAGAGCAGCGTGTTCTGGGCCGTGTGTTTACTGATATTCCTTCGGCGGAGATCAACCGCTACATCGGGAAAGACTTATGGATCACTTTGACGAATGTAAACATGTCTTCACTAAAGCATGTTCTTAAAGGAATAGTTCACGCAAAATTAGCTGATAACCTCTTCAGAACAGATCTGGAGAGATGTATCAGCCGTGGAGTGAATGGGTGCCGTCAGAACCAGAGTCCAATATAATCCACAGCGAATCAATATAGCTGTCTCACCTGACTCAGGAAAGATAGAGGCACAGATCGAGAACCATTCGCGTGTGAAAATGATCCAAAGCGGATAATCTAAGAGGAAACTGCTGTGGCTTATTGCGGTGTTTTTACAAGCTGTTTGGACTCTCATTCTGACGGCACCCATTCACATCCATTGCTGAGGCACCGACGCAGAGACACATTTCTCCAAATCTGATTTGATGAAGAAACAAACTCATCCACACGTCTTTGGTTGAGCCGTTGCTTTAACTACACACATTTTACATTTTAATGCAACGGGGCCTGAAGTTTTAAGAGCAAACGGGGTCGTTCCAAACACATTACTGACCCTGAAATGGTTGCATAACGAAAAAGAAGGGTACATTTTTTTCCCCCCAAAAGGCCTACTTTTTCGGAGATTACCAAATATGCAACGTCCCTGAGAATGCTCCAAAACCCACAAGTTCTGATTTTAACAGATCAGCGTCGGCCTCCAAACACTCTTAATTATTCCAATATGCAGTGGATGGAAAAAGCCTGCTCTGGACCCAGTAACTGGGCTACATGCATACTTTATTCGTGGATCATGGTGTAGGCTGACACCAGATTGCATAACAATCCACTTTTTTGGATCTCTGACTGCCATGAGACAGGCCGTATCCGGAGTGAACGTAGACAGCAGGCCTCTGGAATAAGTCTGGGATTGTGCAACAGCAAAACAATTGAAAGCAGACAGCAAGCGCTCCTGCTAATACTGAGACGCTCTCTTTGATGTACGTTTGAAGAGGAATTTTGATCATTTATAAACAGTTATCGCTTAGCATTTGTTTGCACTAAAGCTTCAAAATGACACATTAAAATGATCACAAAGCACATGCTTAGCAATATGTTCAATTCAATCAATCAATGGCCTTTATTTCTAGAGCGCTTTTAACAATACAGATGGTGTCAGAGCACTGAACAGTATCAAACTGGAGAATAGAGTCAGAGAGTGATGTAATAAACACTACATGTTCAAGGCATTTCTTTGTTGAATTCAGAGATGCCCCTGTCTGAAACAGCTCGGTTTCAACAGGATCCTTGTAATCAAATCGACGGGAATCGCTGGAAATTAAGTGACCCCAACTAAGAAAGCCAGAGGAGACAGCGGAAAGGAACCAAAGTGAGTGTGTGTGTCTGTGTGTGTGTGTGTGTGTGTGTGTGTGTGTCTGTCTGTGTGTGTGTTTGTCTGTGTGTGTGTGTGTGTGTGTGTGTCTGTCTGTGTGTGTGTCTGTGTGTGTGTGTGTGTGTGTGTGTGTGTGTGTGTGTGTGTGTGTGTGTGTGTGTGTGTGTGTGTGTCTGTCTGTGTGTGTGTGTGTCTGTGTGTGTGTGTGTGTGTGTGTGTGTGTGTGTGTGTGTGTGTGTGTGTCTGTGTGTGTGTGTGTGTGTGTGTGTGTGTGTGTGTGTGTGTGTGTGTGTGTGTGTGTGTGTCTGTGTGTGTGTGTGTGTGTGTGTGTATGTGTGAGTGTGTGTGTCTGTGTGTGTCTGTGTGTGTGTGTGTGTGTGTGTGTGTGTGTGTGTGTGTGTGTGTGTGTGTGTGTGTGTGTGTGTGTGTGTGTGTGTGTGTGTGTGTGTGTGTGTGTGTGTGTGTGTGTGTGTGTGTGTGTGTGTGTGTGTGTGTGTGTGTGTGTGTGTGTGTGTGTGTGTGTGTGTGTGTGTGTGTGTGTGTGTGTGTGTGTGTGTGTGTGTGTGTGTGTGTGTGTGTGTGTGTCTGTGTGTGTGTGTGTGTGTTTTAAATAAACGTTCTTTTGAATTGGAGTGATTTCCGAAGCATCATGACACTGAAGACCAAAGTAACGCTGAAGTTTTAAATCACGTGAATAAATTGCATTTTAAATGTTCAATATATTCAGAATTGCAATATTATTTCTCAATATCACTGTTTTACTGTATTATTTGATCAAATAAAAAGAACCTTGGCCGGCAGTAAATGCTTATTGACGCCATGCTGTGGAACGGTAGATATCTGTATATATGTTAAATATACTTAACATGAAGTGTTTATATAGTCTAGAAAAACAAACCGTCAAAATGTATTTAGTATTTGCAGACTTGCTGTCTCCAACCCTATCAGAACAGAGCTGCGATCTAGTTTTGAGAAGCACAGCCCTAAAGCATTTAGCAATGGCCCAAACACAAACAAACACGTAAACACAATCTGACTGATATTCTAGATCGCGTTCAGATTCGACCGGCGTGGCTCTGCATGCCTGCAGTCGGAGGCTCTTTACTGTGAGATAGAGGCCTCTGAGCTCAGGGGAATTCCTCTGACATCTGATCTTCTCCATCTAGACGCCCGACGGAGGGAAGGGCCAGCTGGTGGCCCTGAAACACTGCTCGCGACTACATCGTGCATCCATTACACACATACAGCGAAGAAAGAGAAGCGCTTGTGAGAGAGAGCAAGAATCTTAAAATGAATAGTTTTGACCCATTTCATACGTATCTGGATGTGTGTGTCAATTCCTGTTTAACCGGGATAACAGCATTAGCAGGGAGATTGGATATTTCGTGGTGTGGAATATCAAACAAATCCCTGTTTTTGTGATTGAGAAGGGAAAAGCTGATCTCTGTGCTGATACTAAAGGGATCTGATGTAAAGGAGATTAATGAAAGCCCCCGTTTGTCTATTTCCATACCCGCCCACTAGGTGAGTCTCCCCCCAACAGAAGCTAGTGAAGGATTACAAGTTTAAATCCCAGGGGCAGAGACAATTACACTGTTTAGACCGAAAGAGACACACAAGATGGAGGCAATGACAGGTTTTAGAGCCTGAGGAGTATTTATGGTGCTGAGGCACTATTGCTACTGCTATTATTATTGTAAGTATAAGGCCTGTAATTCAGCACATCATTTGTCCTAAGAGGAGAAGTGAGCTACTATTAAAATATATCAGATTAACAATATCTAGTGTACAGAATGTTTCAGAGACTTCGGAGGGTTGTTCTGTCCTGTATGCAAACACTTAGTAAACACCCCAGCAATCATCTAGTAAACACCATAGCAATTCCCTGCCAATCACCTAGAACTCCCTAGCAACGCCTTAGTGACTCAAAGCCCCTACTAGCAGCAGACTAACAACCACTCAGAACTCCATAGCAACACCTTAGTGACTCAAAGCCCCTACTAGCAGCAGACTAACAACCACTCAGGACTGCCTAGCAACGCCTTAGTGACTCAAAGCCCCTACTAGCAGCAGACTAACAACCACTCAGAACTCCCTAGCAACGCCTTAGTGACTCAAAGCCCCTACTAGCAGCAGACTAACAACCACTCAGGACTGCCTAGCACGCGCCTTAGTGACTCAAAGCCCTACTAGCAGCAGACTAACAACCACTCAGAACTCCCTAGCAACACCTTAGTGACTCAAAGCCCCTACTAGCAGCAGACTAACAACCACTCAGGACTGCCTAGCAATGCCTTAGTGACTCAAAGCCCCTACTAGCAGCAGACTAACAACCACTCAGAACTCCCTAGCAACGCCTTAGTGACTCAAAGCCCCTACTAGCAGCAGACTAACAACCACTCAGAACTCCATAGCAACGCCTTAGTGACTCAAAGACCCTACTAGCAGCAGACTAACAACCACTCAGAACTCCCTAGCAACACCTTAGTGACTCAAAGCCCCTACTAGCAGCAGACTAACAACCACTCAGGACTCCCTAGCAACGCCTTAGTGACTCAAAGCCCCTACTAGCAGCAGACTAACAACCACTCAGAATTCCATAGCAACGCCTTAGTGACTCAAAGCCCCTACTAGCAGCAGACTAACAACCACTCAACTCCCTAGCAACGCCTTAGTGACTCAAAGCCCCTACTAGCAGCAGACTAACAACCACTCAGGACTCCCTAGCAACGCCTTAGTGACTCAAAGCCCCTACTAGCAGCAGACTAACAACCACTCAGGACTCCCTAGCAACGCCATAGTGATCCAAAGGGCGCTGCTAAGCAGTGGCCAGAGTTTTAGACTGATAACCACCAGCGACAATTTCTTAAAAGACTATTTTCTTAGGTTATAACATTATAACCCTACAAACTGCTGAACCCAAGTAACAACAGAACTATAAAGACAGGGAAACATGTTCATCCCAAACACCACATATTATAGAACGGTAACAATTATAAATGATTTAGTGATATTATAAGCAGTTTATCCCAGCTGAGAGGATGTGGAGGGATATTCAGTGAGCGTAATCTCTGCTGTGCTGATTTTGGACAAAGACACACAGCAAAACAGTCTGTCTGGAACATTGAGCAAGAGATGATCCAAGCTCTTTATCTCACTAAATGTGTGTGTGTGTGTGTGTGTGTGTGTGTGTGTGTGTGTGTGTGTGTGTGTGTGTGTGTGTGAGAGAGAGCCTTTTGTCATCCAAAATCAGGTCATTCACTGATTGATGCCCGAGGTCTTCCTAGATCGAGAACCAGGCAGATATTAGTGCAGCAGAAAGCAGAAAGGGAAGACAGGAAGGGAGTGTTTGACGAGCGTACGGGAACAAATGCCATATTATGATAGCCACCACCTGGAAACCGCACTTCCTGAAACACCTACAACATCCTTTTTTTTCTTTTTTTTTAAAGCCTGCAATCAAACCTTTTTAACCGTGCACGTATTATCTTGCATAAAAAATCCTCGAGTCGATCCGAACGTCCAGCGCTTGTGTTTTCCGTGAAGCCGTGTATGAGTGGCTAAGACAATAGAGGTCTGCCACAGCTGTGTTCACCACTTTGGCCCCATTTCCACCTCTCAAGGCGGGCTGCTTTTAACAAGCCTTTTCAAAAACATACAGAGGCCCTAACGCTCTCCAGGGGAAGCCAACGCACCTTTACCAGCACAAACGTCTATTAACGAAGCAGCGCACTGCCATCACAAAGCCATTAGCACTGCTCTGCCTTAACATTACAGCAGCCGGTGGCTGAATAAGCAGAAAGGATATTTATCCATCCTCTGGCATGTGAGGTCATCTG